>NC_135642.1:7817919-8117919 GCF_053574225.1 Canis aureus | reverse complement strand
AAAAATATATAAAGTGGGGATCCCTGGGTGGCTCATCGGTTTAGGGCCTGCCTTCAGCCCGGGGTGTGATCCTGGAGTCCCAGGATCGCATTCCACATAGGCTACCTGCATGGAGACTGCTTCTCCCTCTGCCTGTGTCTCTGCCTCTCTCTTTTTCTGTGTCTCTCATGAATGAATAAATAAAATCTAAAAAAAAAAAAAAAAAAAAAATATATATATATAGTAAGATGAAAGGCATAAAATCAGTGAATTGGTCTTTACACTAAATAGACTAAATCTCCCATTAAAGATAAAAACTGTCAAATTAGGTCTATAAAGAAAATCTAGCTTTATGTAGTTTATAAGTAATACACTGAAAAAGAAAAATTGAAAAGAGATATAAAGCAAATGCAAACCAAAAAAATAAAAATAAGTAGTAATGGCAATATTATTATGAGAGGTGTTGGAGTTTAATAACTTTAATAGTATAACATGCTTTAGTTTCATTCATATTAATATGGAAATGGACTAAATAAAGCTAAGAAGTTTTTATCTTTAGGATGTCTCTCTTAGAACCCAGAGTATGCTAAAGTACCTGATGACATTCCAAGGGGTGGGGGGTATTATATTCAGCACTTCCAAAACTTATTTGGTTACTCTTGGAGCAAAGACTAGTGATCTGCAGATTTGTTGGCACATGAAGGGGCAGGGGTAGGGGCGTGGGAAGGATTCCTGCATGCAGTTTCCTAAGTATAAAACTGCAATATCAGTGGCTGTGGCCACATTGTTTCCAACAATCCCCCAGATCTTTGTAAGGGAATGAGATCACTTTTGATTTTTAAATTTTGCTGTCCCTTTAAGGATTGATGAAAATAACTAAGAAAACTATATAAAGGGCAGCCCGGGTGGCTCAGCAGTTTAGTGCCGCCTTCAGCCCAGGGTGTGATCCTGGAGACCCAGGATCGGGTCCTACATAGGGCTCCCTGCAAGGAGCCTGCTTCTCCCTCTGTCTCTCTCATGAATAAATAAATCTTTAAAAAAAAACTATATAAAGTGTTTAAGTATTCCATATTTGATTTTCTTTTTTTTTTTTCTTTTCTTTTTTTTCTTGCCATAGAAAACTTTTAACTCACCTGGGATGGTGCTGAAGGGAAATACGGGAATGGATGACAGCAAAACACAATTTAAAAATCAATATGGGCATATCCATTCATAAAAGTGGAAGTAATTAGTTAATATCTTAGTGCCAAAGACAGAGAAAGCCAAATCCCCATAATACATGCCACCAACAAAAAATTGAAATATTTTAGTCTGTCTTTTTTTTCCAGTGCTTGGAATGGTAAAGAATAATCTCAGAGTGGCGTTTCTAAGAATTTTGGCTTGGAGGAGCACAAGAGTATGACCAACCAGGCATCAAGAACCCTAAAAATATATATTAAGGTAGACTAAAATAGAAGGAGAAAAAAACCACAAATAAAAAAAAAAAAAGCTCATATAAAATAAGTGTTTATTTCTTAATCACATGAATTTAAGACAGGTGACTTCCTGCCATGTGATGATTCAGGGCCAAGACTCTCTCCTTCTACTTTTAGTCTTCTTGGTCATTTGCATCTAAAAGCAGAAAAGGGAGGAGAACAAGGAGGACGTATATCTGCTTCTTAAAAGCCTTGTCTTAGAAATGGCATAGATCACTTTTCACTTTTTACTCACTAGGACTCAATCAAATGGCTTCACCTAACTGAAAGAGGGATGGAAAATGTACTATAGTTGAGTGATTGGAAAGAAGAAAAAGCATAGATTTTAGCAAGTAGCTAGCAATCTCTGCCACAGAGGACATGGAATCTTCTATCAAGGAAAACATGAAATCTAAGGCAAATAGTACAAAATAATCCCTGGAGGTAGTCAACTGGAGGTGAAAATAGAAGTAACAAGTATAATATCCATGAACAAATAAACCAATAAGAGGAATTCTACTATAAACAATACGTAGAACATCCATATTCAACAGCACACTTGAGGACAGTCACCACGAGCAAGCCCCAAAAATGACTTACGAACTAAAAGAACTGTCTCTATGATGCATTTAGGTCCAATTCTATCTATAATATAGCTCAAGGCTCTGGTGACTATCTGCACAATTAGTTAAGACAGAAGAGAAAAAAGAAAGAAAGAAAGAAAGAAAGAAAGAAAGAAAGAAAGAAAGAAAGAAAGAAAGAAAGAAAGAAAGAAAGAAAAGGAGAAGAGGAAGAAAGGAAGGGAGAGAAAAAGAAAGGGAGAGAAAGAGAGACGGAAAGAAGAAAAGAGGAAGAGGAAAACAGGAAGAAAGGAAGAAAGGAGAGAGAGTAGAAGCAGGGAAGAAAGGAAGGGAATATATAAAGAAAGATGTTTAATGCTCTTAGCCTTGTGTCCACATTTCTAATAAATACATCAACATTAGATATCATATTTCCTTAGCAAAAGATAGTGCAAAAGAGATTAAGGCCAGGATAGCACATGGCCCCTGTCCCCTTCCCCAGCCCACATAAAGCCACTTTGTCTTGGAATCTGTAGTAGCCCAGCCCGATTCTGTTCCTCTCTATATTTTTTATTAACCCTCATGACATTCCTCTCTGTATTTTTTATTCTCAGCATTGTGTAAAATAAAATGAAGGAGAAATTGAAAGAGGAGAGAGAGCTTGATTTCACTGTCTTTAAAACATGGAAGTAAAGTTAAAAGAAGTAGCCAGTTAAAAAGAGCACACACAGCACAAAACTAATTGACTCTAGGGGTAAAATGCTCTATACATGTATTATATTTTTGTCCTATACTCCAGTTTTAACTACATGCACAATATTGTTTGACTAATTGGACATGAATTATTAAATCAGTCAAAGAAATAGTCTAACCCATCAAACAGTTTGACTTGTTTTGATCATTCAAAATCACATGTGAATAGAGCTTTAAAAAAAACAAGCCTTCCAGGTTCAAACAGGAATGTGGAAAGCTAAAAGGAGTTGTTTTCACCTTTACATTAAGAAAAAGATGAACAAACTGTATAAATGTCTTTTCTTGAACTCATCAGAGCACTAAGTTTGCAGGACAGACAACTAACATCAAACCTAGAGGAAGACAAGCACTTGCAGGAAGAAACAGAAACAGAGCTTTTGATTACCTGGGAAAAACATTCCCAAACACCAAATAAGCTATTAAGAAGAGTAAGCTAGAAATTGTCTAAGGAGGAGCAATTGGTTGGCTCATTGAGTAGAGGATGCAACTCTTGATCTTGGAGTTTTAATTTCAAGCTCCGCATTGGGCGTAGAGATTACTTAAAAATAAAATCTTCAAAAGAAATGTCTAACAAGTGCTAAAAGCTTAGTGTGGACTGATGTGAAAGTATAAAACCCTGGGGAGGCCATGGATATAGGGGCTTTGTACCTTCTTGCGGGTTTTCACTCCAAGAAGCCCAAAAAGAAAATAAAAAAGAATCCTAAGTAATTTTGTCTCACGGAGATGACCAGGGGAAAGAACAGAAGCCACTGTGAAACTCATCCCAAAGGCATCTTCCTTAAAAAAAACTTCAATTTGCATAGGGAAGACATCAGAACTATAACGCAAAGACACTGGTAGAAGCCCACTGCAAATGAGATAAGACAAGGAGCAGAGATAAGCTCTCTCCTTGGGGAATATGTATGAAGATTTGCTAGACCCACACAGCATTACATCTGGGCCTCTCTAATACTAAGGTTTAATCGAAACATAAGAATGTCTCCTTTCCTCAACCACAACCATCACGCTAAGTGTTCAGCTCGAATATTGCTGTGGGGGCAGCCGGAGACAGAGTGTCCTCTGATGTGGCACAAAGGGACACCCAAAGCCAAAGGCAGAACAAGTACAGGAATCACATAGAAAAATTGGTACAGTTGAGGGTAAACATAGCAATAACAAACTCCAAACCCACTCTAAACCCTAACTGGTTTAACACAAACACCCACACTAAAGGCCTAGCGAAAGGAAAGCCATGCTCACCTCTAAGCATAAAAAAAATGTACATCAATATTAATGGTCCTATACAAAACATTTGTCTTTCAAAAAGAAATTATGAAGCATAAAGAAAAAAGACCGTGAAAAACAAAAGAGAATAAAATACTAAGAACCAGACTCAGATATGACCAGATGTTAGATAAGGAATATAAAATATTTATGAGTAAAATGTTAAAACTCTAAAAGAAAAGACAAACAACATGCATTTGGATAGGTAATTTCAGCAAAGAGGTGGAAACTATAAGAGATAATCAGTAAAAATGCTAATAATCAAATGCATAGTAACAGAAATAAAGAATTTCTTTGATGGTCTCAAAACTAAACTTGATATAGTCAACGGAAAAAAAAAAATCGGTGAACTTAAAGATACGTCAGTAGAAATTACCCAAACAGAAATACAAATTAAAAACAAAAGGTGGAGGAAAGAATACAAAACTAAGAATCCAAGGTCTGTGGAATAATTTCAAATGGTGTAACATATGTGTAATTAAAATCCCAGAAGGAAGAAGCAAGACAGTAAATAGGACAAAGGAAAAATATGAAGATATAATGCACAAGAATTTTCCAAAATTAGTAATGACATCAAACCACAGATCTAAGAAGCTCAAAGAACACCAAAGAGAATAAAAAATTTAAAATAAAAACACACGTAAGCATATGGTACTCAAGCTGCTAAAAACCAAAAGAAAAAGAAAATCTTGAAGGCAATGAGAGAGAGAGAGAGAAACAACATTACCTTTAAAGTAACTAGGATAAGAATTAGAGCAAACCTCTTATTAGGGAAAAAAGAAGAGAGAAAGACGCACACAAGAAGGAGACAATGGAGTTTTGCATTTGAAGTGCTTAAGATAGAAAAAACTCTCATCCTAAAATTCTATGCGCAGGAAACTATCCTCCAACAGTTAATGGTAACTAAAGAAATTTCTCAGAAAATAAAACACTGAGGGAATTCATTGTCATCAGTCCTTCTCTGATGTTTAAAGGAAATGTTTAAAGAACTTGTTCAGGCAGAAGGAATATGATAAAGGACAGAAAGTTAGATCTACACAAATAAATGTAGGCTGTGGAAACAGAATAAGTAAAGGTAAAATATTGGTTTTCTTCATTCTTATTTTTAATTTCTATAGAAGTTAAATGACTATTAAAATCAATACTAATGATTTTGTGTCTATATCATATGTAAAATGTTTTGTGTCTATATCACATGTAAAAATAAAATGAGTAACAAAAAATGGCACAAAGAACAGGAAGGGGGAATTGGGAAAATATTCCGAGGATCTAGAAGTAAACATGAGACAGTATAAAATTATTTAAAGATAGGCTTATATAATTTATAATTCATATTACAAATCCTATTGAAACCATTAAAATTTGTAAAAGGTGTCTAAATAGTAAATAAATAAAGGAGATAAGATGGAATTATAAAAAAAATGTTCACATAAATCCTGGAATACAGAAAATAAGGAGAAAAGAAAGAACTAATAAAATAAAATCGTAAAAGGCTAACAAAGTGGTAGAGTTTAATTCAACCATATTGATAATCACTTTATATTTGAATGATCTAAACTAAACACACCCTTTAAAATATTGTTAGATGGATGAAAAGGTAAGACCCAACTATAAGCTTTCTCAAAGCAACCCACTTTAAGTAGAGAGACACAGATTGGTCCAAGTAAAAGGATAGAGAAAAGTATAGCATGTAAACACTAACCAAGAGAAAGCTGGAGTAACTATATAAATTTTGGATAAAACAAACTAAAGGAAAATTAAAATATTGTGAACAGCCAACAATGTTTTGAGGGAAATTTATAGCATTAAATTCTCATATTAGAAAAGAATTAAGATCTAAAATGAATAATCTTCCAATTTAAGAAACTAGAAAAAGAACAGCAAGCTAATCCTACAGAAGATAAAAGAAAGGAGGATGTAAAATTGCATACTTATATTTAAATGTTTTAAAAAATCAACTAGGATTTTGAAGGACTCAAGATGGAATACAGATGGTAACAAGTGAATCTAACTGTATTACAAATGTCTATGATATAAACTCACTGAAGGGAGTGATGGGGCAAGAATGAGCTAATCTAAATAACTTTAGAAATGCTAATTCTACTTGGCATTGGAAAAACAAAAAGAACTGCACATAAACACTGTACTTTAAATGGTCCATTTATTTTCTCACAAGGCAATGAGTTAGCAATTCTGAAGCTATACATGTACCAGATCTGAACAAATAAGTAAATAAATCAATGACAATGGGAGATAGAGTTCTTGTTGTAAGAGAAAGAGAATACAGTTAAAGAGGTGGAGGGAGCAAATTTGAATGAACTCTATTATGCTACTATGGATTATAGTCAGATGTCAGTATAAAATATTTATTTTAAGATACTGATGGATGGGTGGATGATGGCTAGAGATACATAGATGATAGATGATAGATAGATATATTTGAATGTATGTAAATTTACATGAAATATTTTCTAACATTGCCTACTGAGGGGGTATATATGCACTGACATCCCAACAGCAATGAGAACACCCAACACCCAGATCTTGTTTTCTAAATATCACTTTCCAATCAGAGGATTCATTTCCCCTTCAAGGAAGGCTGATTCCAGAACTGGGACAGAGAAAATACAAGATGGACCTGTGTAGTATCTTATACTGCCAAATAAGGAAGCACTCAAAAATTAAAAAATAAAAAAGGATGGAAGCATATCAAAAGGATGTAAGAACTGGGGTGCCTGGGTGAATTGGTCAGTTAATTTCAGCTCAGGTCATGATCTCAGGGTGGTAGAATCGAGCCTTTGTTGGGCTCTGGTCTCCACACAGTCTGCTTGAGATTCTCTCTCCTCTTTCTCTCTACCTCTCTCCCTCTCTTAAATAAATAAATAAATAAATAAATAAGGAAGTAAATAAATAAATAAATAAATAAATAAATAAATAAATAAATAAAATCTTTAAAAAGACAAAAAAAGGATGTAGGAGCCAAACTAAAAGAACTTCCATTGGTCAAAGCTATTGTTTGAGCATCAAAATTAATAACCATAGTGTTGAGTTATAACCAAAAAATAAATGAATACCCTTGAATCAAGACTGATATAAATACATGATTGAATGAATAAATAGATAGATAAATTAAAAGTGACATCTTTATAGAAGAAAGTTAAATAACATATGGAGATAGTCTTCCCTCCAGGAGATGGAGCATAGTTTCTCTCCTCTTAAGAGTAAGTTGCACCCATCACTGCCAATTATTTGAGTATAGAAAAGAAAAAAATAGTACAGTTTACCCTTAAACAACACAGGGGTTAGTACCACATAGTCAATAATATGGATGTAACTTTCAACTCCCATAAAACATAACTACTAATAGCCTACTGTTGACCAGAAGTCTTACTCATAACATAGTCAATTAACATGTTTGATTGTTATATGTATTATATACTGTATTCTTACAATAAAGCTACAGAAAAGAAAATGTTATTATGAAAATCAAAAGGAAAAGTAGATACATTTACAAAAGTAATTTACAGTACTGTATCATATTCATTGAAAAAAATCCATGTATAAGTAGACCCATGCAGTTCACACCCATGTTGTTCAAGGATCAACTATAGTTTTACAGCAGAGAAACCTTACCAGGCATTACCTTAACCAGGTGATCAAGGCTAATATCACCCTTGGTAAGTCATGTTGATAGCATGTACTCCCTGTTGTGATGAGAGGAGCACTTCACCTCTGTGATATTCTTCTAAAAGAATCATAACTCCAGTCTAATCATTAAAAAAAATGGACAAATTCAAATTGAGGGATATTTTACAAAATATCAGACCAGTACTTCCCCAATCTGTCAATGTCATGAAAAATAAGATTTGAGAAACTACTATGAGGATCAAATGAAGAGACATGAGGATTAAATGCACCATGATACCCTAGATTTGATGCTAGAATAGAAAAAGGAATGGCAAATCCTGATTGTACCAAAATTAGTTTGGTACTAATTATACCAAACCTATGTACCTTTCTTTTTTTTTTTTTTTTTCCTATGTACCTTTCTTACTTTTGACAAATGCATCATGATTATATAAAAAGTTAGCAGTAGGGGATAGCGGATGGAGCATATACAGGAACATATACAGCATATACAGAGCATATATTCTCTGTACTATCTTTGCAACTTTTCTGTAAATCTAAACTTATTCCAAAACAAAAAGTTTTAAAATCTATGTGCCAAGCATGATTCTATAATCTGAGTAGAGTTTTATAATAAAAATGGTATCAAACACACACGCACATGCATGCACACACACACACGAAATAGCACAAAAGAAACATTCCTTGTTTAAAAGAATGTTTATGTTTTAAAGTTACTTTGATACCTATAGAAGTGTTCTAGGTACTGTGTTTTTTAAAGCTATAGTTTTTTATGCATACTTTAGTCATAGCGATGAGTTCCTCAAAGCCTACGTAATGAGGGAAATCTTTTTGTTTTGTTTTGTTTTGTTTTTTAAAAAAAACCTTGCTGTGATTGCATGCAGTGATAGAGATGCCTTTAAGAATGTTTCACAGATGCTTCAAATCATTCATTTCTCATAAACATATGGGGTCTATTCTTCCGTCACTGTGCGTAATTCCTATTGACACTAATGGGAACTATGCATGCATATCTCTATAATTTGGCCTCAAACAAACTGAAAATCATCACTATTGAGATGAGAACCAAAGTAACCAAACAAAGAGAACAACTGACTCCTTAAAACTCAGATTCTAGAATCTCTTGTCACAAGAAATTCCACTCCTGGAGAATTAATCTGTAGTGATTCCAACACAGTAAACTATAATAAGTCAAAATACGATACTTAAAGATACTATATTTTAGGGCTTGGTATCTTTCTGAAGATAATAAATTACCTTTTTTCAAGTGTAATACAGAAATAGCTGAATATTTCATAACACAACTGAACAAAAATTCCAATGCTACAAAAATAGCTATAAGCTTCTAGGTGGAAACACTATGTATCCTATATTTTAAGGACTGCTCATTTGTTCAAATCTCCCTTCACAAGATTATATCCCTACTTTTAAACCTCAAAACATAGAACTTTTTTTCCTATTTAAAATTTAAGATTATAACACGTATCCACCAAGGAGAGTCTCAAATTAAAGAGATTTGTTCACTGTTCCGTTGTCCCATTTCCACATCAGAAAACATAACAAAGTTCCTAGTTGTGTATCTCAGCGGTGTCACTTTGGCCGGATTCCAAGATGTAGGAGGTTGCCTCAGATCTCAGTGGGAGGCAGCCATTCTGTGTTTGGGGGAAGCCATTTGAAGCTGGCAGGTGAACCAATTCTATCACGAAGGAGAAAGTACTGCTAGTAAAGTCACCTTGTGACAAGTGTCTCCCTGCTGTGGGTTAACTTCCAGAAAGAAGGTTTGGAGAACACATAACAGTTCACAACAAGGAAATCAAACAAAATAAATTGGGCATAATTTGACACTGTTAAAATAAGAAGTGTCACTGGTGCCGCTATGAAGTAGGAGTTATGAAGAGCTTCTGCCAAGATTAAACATTTAGTTAGACAATAAAATAGCTTGCTGGTCAAGCCAAAGACATTATTCTTAATGCTTAAACTGATGGAGACTAGTGAATAAGTCTTTTTGACAAGTGGGGCTGCCAAAGAGTAGCAATTTGGTCTTAAGAGGCATGCATGTGTTCATATAGTTGATAAGCCCCAAGCAGAGAGAAATAGCAGTATCATAAAAAATAAAGAATAGAATATGACCTGTTTTTAAAGAAATTTTTGACAATTATAGAGAACTGACCAGAAAAAAAATATTGTGTGGAAACAGTTTTCTTTTCCAAATCCACTTGGCTCTTAGTAAACTGAACAGAAATATTTACACATTATAGTTTTCTCATACCAAAATTCTGTCATTCAATTTTCAAACAAATGTTTCTTCAGTAGATTCCCTAATGGTTTAAACTATATAGAAGAAATGCCCAGTGGAAAGAAGATGGAAGTCATATGAAACAGTTCAAAGTATAATATTGGCAGAAATTAGAAAAAAAATGTAGCCATAAAGTAACCAGAGAATCTCTCAATGTTTATTTCACTTGTGGGCATCTCTCTCCTGCTCCACAATAAAAATAGCCCATGCATACTTTTGTTTGCAGGTGGCCAGTGCTCTCACTCAGTGAACACCTACAAAGGATGAAGCTCTATTTCTCATTTCTTATCCTTAGTTATTAAATGCTAGTTGAGGGACGCCTGGATGGCTCAGCGGTTGAGTGTCTGCCTTTGGCTTAGATGGTGATCCCGGGGTCCTGGGATCCAGTCCCACATTGGGTTCCCTGCATGGGGCCTGCCTCTCCCTCTGCCTCTGTCTCTGCCTTCTCTCTTTCTCTCTGTGTGTCTCTCATGAATAAATAAATTAAACCTTTAAAAGTAAATAAATAAATAAATACATACATACATACATACATATATACATACATACTAGTTGACACTAAACTGTTACTAAAATTAAAACAGCTTAGCTAAAGGAAATCACACTAAGGTATGAATCGCTAGCCTCACAGGTTGTTTGCCCTCTAAAGCAGTGTTTCTCAAAGTCCGATTCTTGGATCACATACCATGCTAAACATTCATATTTCTGGGCCCATTATTAAATCAGAAGTGCTGAATATTAATTAAGCCATTTCCCAGGTTATTGTTATGGCAGTGATGTGAGGAATCATTGTTAAAGAAAGCATAAAGAATTCAAAAGACTGGACTGGAATTGAAAAAAAAAAAAACAAAAAACAAAGGTGGGGGAAGGTTATTTCCTGAAAGGAGACTTTTCAAACCATACCAGAAGTCGATGTCTTGGGTGTGCCTTGAGTCTGGGTGAGATTGGCAACATTATTAATAAACTACCGCTGGTTTATCTCCTTCAAAGTAGAGTGCAACACTGACATTCAAACACATATGGGCTAAATAAAACCATAGCCTTTTGACACATAATGATGCTATAAGGTACAATGAAAATGACTGTTATTTTATTTTCTTTGACATGTGAGAAAAAAGCAAGAGAAAGAATGCTGTATAACTTCAATTGTTAAATTAAGAACTCTTAGATTATGATTTGGCCGGCTGAGAATATGTTTCCTCAAATATATTCTATACACTCCTAGCTCCATGCATTTGTCCAAACTGTCCCTTCTCTGCCTCAATAGAGCCTGCCTTTCAATTTAGGAGTCGAATGCCTTCTTGAATGCTTTTTCCCTTCCTTGAATCTCCAGCTTAGATTCATCTTGCAAATTTTCCTGGTATTTGATCATTACAATGAAGTCATGTAGTACCTTCTAACTTATATTAATATTATATTTTGCATATGTGTGTAGATACATATATAACACATGCATATCTTTCATTTTTGAATAAACTGCTGAAGTAGAGTATCCTTCCTATGCTAGATGAGACACACTGAAATGAAGCACATTCTGGGAGGAGTAGCAGGAGGAGGCAGGGAAGGAGGGAAGGAGCAACTTCACCAGTCACAAAGGCAGGAAGGAATTTACAACTTTGTTAACGCAAGCTTTGCTTCTACACACACCACCTATTAAATGAAGAAGGTAGACTTTTATGTCTACTTTCTTTCTCATCTTTTAGGAATTTAACTGCACAACCTACATTCAACTTTTGTCTGAATTAAATAACTTACTCTATGTTGGGTATTTCTGATTCCAAACCAAATCTTTCTAATTTCATACTCATGTATATGACTGTTCATTCCTGCCAAGACAATATCAAACTCAAAACTCCTTCAATAATATTTATTGGAAAAAAATAGTATTTATTGAGCACTTCCTCTATTCTAGGTCCTCTTTTGTTTGTTGAGGATAGAACAGCAAATATAACAAGGTGAGCTGCTGCAACTATGGATCATATATAATGATAAAAATTTATATATATATATGATATACATATATATGATAAAAAATTTACATAGCCTCTGAAGCCTCAGAACTTTGGGTTTTATTCTTTAATAGGAAGGCATTGGAGGTTTTTAGCCAGGGAGTGACATGATTTGGTTTATAAGTCAAAAGAAGCAATGGGCCTGCTGCAGGAATGTGATGAGAAGAGAAGCAAGGGAAACTTTGGGAGAGTATTGCAGTGATGCAGAGAAGAAATTACTTGGGGAGAGCAGCAGCAGCAAGTGATCACATTCAGGATATAATTTGAAGGTAAAACCAATGGAATTTGCTGAGAGATTGGATATAATATAGTACAAGAGAGATCTAGGAATGAGGTGAAAAGTGGTGCCATTTTAGGAGACAGGGAACAAATTGGTGAGCAGGTGGTTAAAAGCAGGTTTATTTTAAATATGTAAAATGTGATGCTACATATTAGAGTGCAATATTAAATAAGCAATTTGATATAAATCTAGAATTTAGGAGAAAAGTCAGAGCTAAAGAAACAAATGTAGTAATCACATGAACGTACAAGGAATTGATGTCGTCTTAGGAAGTGAGAATTTCTAGAAAAAGAACCAAGGAAAGAGCTAGGAAGTAACCTTATCATTCCCACACACAACCCACTCCTTCTGTATTTGCAGTTTATCCTTTAAGATTCAATTTAAATTGTAGCTTTTCTTTTCTTTTTTTCTTAATTTAAATTCAATTAATTAACATATAATGTATTACTGGCTTCAGAAGTAGAGGCCAGTGATTCATAGGTCTTATATAATACCCAGTGCTCATTACATCACATGCCCTCCTTAACGGCCATCAGGCCCTCCCTACTCTAACCATGTGATAGCACCCATAGCAATAGCCCAAAAGGCACAGTTTGGGGTTTTCTTTTTTTTAAATTTTATTTATTTCTTTGAGAGAGAAAGAGAGAGAGAGAGAGAGAGAGAGAAAATGAGCAGGGGGGAGGGGGAGAGGGAGAAGGAGAAGCAGAGTCCCCACTGAGCAGGGAGTGTGACATGGGGCTCCATCCCAAGACCCTGAGATGATCATGACCTGAGCCCAAGGCAGACACTTAACTGACTGAGCCACCCAGGTGCCCCAGGATTGTTTTGTTTTGTTTTTAACATGCCAGTAGACTGAAAGCTTCTTGAAGCTGGGACAGTCTTAATTGTCATTGGATCGTCAATATTTTCTGTAGCCACTGAAATATAAAACACAACCACTAATTTTGTTGACCAAAATTAATGACTGAACATTTATTACCCCATTGGTTAAAATATTATTTAAAGTTTCATTGAGAGGATCCCTGGGTGGCTCAGCGGTTTAGTGCCTGCCTTTGGCCCACGGCACGATCCTGGAGTCCCGGGATTGAGTCCCACGTCGGGCTCCCTGCATGGAGCCTGCTTCTCCCTCCTCCTGTGTCTCTGCCTCTCTCTCTCTATGTCTATCATAAATAAATAAATATTTAAAAAAAATAAAAAATAAATAAAGTTTCATTGAATGAATTAGTTATCAGTTTTCTTTTGGCTTTGTTCAAGGATAAGCCAAGAAGGTTTTGTTGTGAGTTATTTTTTTTTCATATGAGGAACCTAGAGATTAGTAATATCTCAGGGAGGTATATGCAATTAAAAATAAATAAAGCACCAATTCCCTAGAGGAAGAATTAAAAATAAGTCTACTATAAAGATGTCCTATCAGAAACCTAAAACAAATTTGGCTAAATTTCTTGGCAAGAATCCTAAGCACATTGAGGAGTTAAAATTGTAGGGAATGAGAGAAAAAGAAAATAAGACCACTTCTTGAACCACTTTAAAAAATTTTAAATAATCTGATCTGTATTTCCTCTTCTTTTGTGTCTAGCTCTTGTTTCTCTGATGTCAAAATAGTATGCTCTATGTTGAACCACTGTGGAAACAAATTTTATAGAATAGTCTATTATTTGGGATAAGCTATAAATGTTGTAATTTATCCAAAGCCTTCCCTAAAATTAATATATTTTATCGTAGGACTATGTGAAATCTAAAACAGATATTAAGTACAATTTATATAATAGTTGAAAACTACTGTTAACAAACACTTTATAATGTCCTTAGAAGAAAACTTGCTTTGTAAAAAGAGACACAAAATCCTGAATTTACATACTAAAAATGACAATAATCTTCCAAGGAAATTTTCTTTTACACATTAGCACATTCATTCTGGTTTGTTCCTAGATTCTATTACCCTTTTAGAAAGTTTTGGAAGAAGTTACATTAGACTTTTTATATTTTAATTTGGTTTGGGATCAGGGAAAATGAAAGACCATAATGAAATGAAAGATAATGAAGTGAAGATAAGTGAAAATAGTATTTCACTTATCTTGGCAAACCTCCTCACCTACCCTTGTGCCTTCACTCCAATTGTGAACACTTCACTGTTCACATTTTTCATCCTTCTATATTTCCATACTTTAGGCGAAAAAAGGAAAGAAAAATAAATAAGAGAACAGAGAAATAAGAGTAAAAGCGGGAGGTGCTTGAAGCCCAAGATGAGACAGAAGGAAAATGTATTGGAGACAAATCTTTGCTTCCCCATCTAGGGAATTAGTTTGAAAGCTCTATTTGAAGCCTTGGGGAAGTTATTAAGAATATAAAGATAAGTAATGGAATGTCTTTAGACAATGTAGTAATTAAGTTTTAAGAGAGAGATGTAAACAGACAGTGGTAACTTTACAAATGAAACATAAGATGATTGTTGTTCAATTATTGCCAACAATTACAAAAACAGAAATATACTAAAAGGTCTACTGCTTCCTTATTAAACCCCTTTGTCCACTTGACTTCTTCTATTCATCCTGATCCCCGAAGCTACTCTTCTTCCCATCTTGAGCCCCATTTCCTATATCAAACTTGAATAACTTCAGGGTGGAGGGAGAAATCATAAGCATCTCCCTTGGACCATATGATTCCCTCACAGGGCCAATGCTTTAAATCTGTTTATCGTAAAACACTTAGCAATGTATCTTCAGATTTTTGTAGGTATTTGTCCATACTCAAAGACTAGAAAAATAACAATGTCAACAAAAGTACACAGGTTGGCTTATTATGTAATATAAAATTAATTTTAATAACATCTAAGCTATTTCAAGTATTCCCTATTCACTTGGAACCTTGCTAAATACTTTACATGGCATGAGTTATTTAATCTTCACAACCCAGAGGAAACCGAGGGTAGGGTTATCTTAATTATTATTTTGATAGGGTAAGTAACTTGCTTAGTTTTTGGCAGAGCTGAGGTTCAAACTAAGACCCTTTAGCTCCAAAGCCAAGCTGTATGTTTCACCAGTTTGATATATAGTCTCCCTGCAGGATTTTATCAGAGCATTTAATAGGCTAATGTGATTGTGAATCTCCAAGAGGGAAATGCAATAAACAGCATTTCCCACTTATTTGATTATAACCCCCCTTTTCCTTATAGATTCCTGAGCCACCTGCAGAAAACTCTTTCCTGTTCTCTCCCTTAGGTGAAAATAGGATATCATTCTTCTCTCCCCCTCCCCTTTGTTCTACTCTTCAGGATGGACCCTATGGTTGCATATTTTATGCTCCTTTAGGACATAATTCCCAATTAAAGAAAGCCCTATCCCTCACCAGAGTCAAAATATCCACATTTGTTATATCTTAGTCCTGGGACAGTACATCTTGTGCCTCTGAATCTTTCTTAGAATAACAGAAGTTGCTCGTTAAGCTTTTACTATTTTTCTGCAGACTGAGGACCCAAAAGAAGCCAAGGACTTCACCTTTTATCATTTGCTAACTTTTCCTGTGTCTATGTTGAGGCTTCTACGGGGGCAGATATTGTCTCTTAGTACATTTCATGTTTACCAGTGCTTTGCAAACAGTAGGTATTCAAGAGTAATTATGGTTATAAACTTGCAGGTCCTTTCCAGCTGTATGAATCTATGTTCATATTGGAAATATAATTTATTCTTCATGCATTCCATACCAAATACATCAATGCGTAGTTATGTTTTAACTGGCCAGCTCTCCAAATATCACAAGGAAGCAATAGAATGCTTTCTGGTATTTAATTATGATCATGTTAAAACTTAGAAGTTCTAAGTTCTAAGAAGTTCTAAGTTCTACTGAAAATAGCTATTCCCTTTGCCTTTAATTCTTACAATTTATTGAAATATAAACACATGGGTATGCAATGTACTTCTCACATTAAGTTTAGTGTAAGGATATAGAGTTTGTTTTCTACATTTGTCAGCTCTTTAAACTAAATCCTTCAAATATCCATGAATAGAAAACTGGTTAGATAGGAGCTCAAGAGGTTCCTTTCCTTCTCATTGCACTACCCGTGTGCCTCTTAAAATAGATCTATACATAGGCCTAATTGATAATGCATACGCTGATGCATAGTTAGTTGCCCAATCGCCCAAGCAACTGGGTTGCAATGGGTGGAGATGATTTTTCTTAGGAACTGTACTGGCAAATAGCTTCCGTGATTTAGCCCATGGAAAAATGAGCCTTGTTTTGCTTAATGTTTTAGGTTAGGGAGTGGCTGGCAGCGTTCTGTGAAAAAGTGACACTTTCAACACTATAAGTGATTTGCTGACTTTATTTAACAATATCTAAACCATTTTAACCAACAGTATCATATAGCTTGGCACATTATACCACTACAGATCTTCCGGAAAGGATGAAATGGCCAAATATTTACATGTATTCCGTTTTCTTTACATATTTGTATTTCTACCATTTTGAAAATTAGAATATAAACATTCTGTTTAAAAATCTGTTCTCCCCCACATACTACATATTCAAAGAGCAAACACAATTTTTCCCTTTGGTGTGTGTAAATATATATATAATATATATAATATATGTATGTGTGTATACATATATATATATATGTATACATATATATATATATAGGTTTCCATGCTTTAAATATCTATGACCACCTAATAGCCCCAACCCTTTGTTTTGTGATGTGCAGCAAAATTATAAAATCTGCTATCCCTGTAATTACATTGCCCTTTGCCGTTCTCTTAAAAAAGAAAGAAGAAAGAAGAGAAAGAAAGAAAGAAAGAAAGAAAGAAAGAAAGAAAGAAAGAAAGAAAGAAAGAAAAAAAAAAAGGTTGTGTTCAAATTTTTCCCCTGTTTTATTTGCACCCTATTAACAACTGTTACTGGAGCTTTAATTATGCCCTGGTGATTGCGGAGTTGTGGCTGACTTGTGTCATTTTCCTCCCAGGGGATGCTTTATAATTACCAGCATCCATCGTGGCTGCCTGTAAGCTGATGCTTTTTTATTACCAGTTCAATAATCACTGCATCCTTGCGAACATCTGCTCTGCAAGCCATGCATCGGGGGTCCCAGCGCCTGTCACTTGATGTTCCCTCACCACAGTGACCTTGGTGCCCTCGCCTTCGGTTTATATCTAATTTGTTTACCAGAGGCTCTGTCCAGAAAGTCTCCCAGGAATGCAATTAATACACTAGATTTGCAAACAAAAGAAAATTTTGCCCTTTCTCTCATTTCTCTTTTTCCAGATTATTGTCTTACACTTAGATTCCATAATTTCTATTCCTAAGAGAATGAATCCGTTTAAGACTTGTGGGAACAGGGAGAATAAGAGATGAGTTTATTTAGGAGCTATCCTCCTGCTTGTATTGAAAAGTAGGATGTCTTTGTGGTAAGCTTTCTCTTGAATATATACGATGGTGTCTAGCGAGTTAAAGAAGGATGTTGCATATAAAATATTCTGTGCATGTAAAGGAAAGGACAGTTCATTTGTCCCTGTTCTGATTTTATTTTCTTCCTGACCTCCAGTCTCATTTTCTGTCTTATCCCAAATAAACCTCTCTGCTCTTTGTTTTATGGAATATTTCCTCCCTCTTAGACCATCCTCCTTCTTCAATTCTTTAGCTCTACCTCATCTGTCTTTCCCTTCTTGCTTGCCTCTTTACAAAAACAACATGAACGAAAGATAAAAATGGGTAAAAACGCCACATGTTGGGCACAGCTGCTGGTTCTCCTGATGGTGCTTCTCCCTTCTGACTCACTATTTATTACTAATAAAGCTAATCTGGGCACTGCTTACTAATCCTGGTTAGGCCTGATTTCTTTAAATAAAAACTAGAGTTTCAAAGTTTCAGTTATTTTTGTAAGTACATCAAAAGCTGTGCTGATTTTTTTTTTTTTTTTGAGCAGATGAGAAAAAGCTGAACTTTTTCAGGTGTGCTGACCAATGCAATCCTTTGACATGCACAGGTGGCCTTCCTTACCCTTTCGTGTTCTTCAGACATCACAGACCTGGTGAGAATTTGTCATAAATTTCCAATGCGATGTGTTTATTTATTGAGCCACGTTGTCCATAATAATCTTTGAAATTTCAAAATTAAGCAGAAATGGCATAGGTCAAACTTGCAGCAAAGGCAGGGACAAAGGAATTTTTCTATTCTTATTCTTCCATTAGCCTGAGAGAGCATTGAGGGGAAGCCTCTACTTTATTCTTCCCTATTCCCACAAGAAGTAGGGTTATACTTAGTTCACAGTATGTGTTCACTAAAATGGTCCTTGGGTGATAGGATGTTAGCTCAGAACCTTGGGAGCTTCTGAAACTGGCCCCATATTCACAGAGGGCAAGGAGAGGTCAAAGAAGGAGGTAGACCACTACTCCACATTGTTAGGTAGCAAGTTTATTAAGCAAGGGAACTTATTTACATGATTTGTCTTGGGTGACCACAAGATAAGCAGACCTTTGAACCTGCCTGCCATAATCTTAAAAGTTTATATAGAGGCCCTAACTGGGTTCAATCACATTCACAGTCCAGATAGGTATCAACAACACCTTACTCTCTCAAGGTTATGTCACTGGAACAGTTCCCACTGTGGAAACAAGAGACAGAGTTTGCATTCCAAGGACAGGGGAGAGGGGTGAGGAGCCTCCGGGTCTAGCCTACAGGTAAATTGGTGGTCACATCCTCTCGATGACCTCCTCCAACAGAGGATTATACCTCTTCTGGATGAAATTCTATTTCAGAGCCATTAACATAATATACCACTTAGCCCCAACCTTGGATGAAAAATATATACACACTCACACAGATACATACACACACCATGCTAGAAAAATATAAGACTTTGAGATTACTGGTCAAGACTACACTCAGATCCATGCCTGAAGGTAGATCCTTCAGATCCTCCAGACACAAGATTTACTTGAACTTCTACAGAGAAACAGGAACTAAAATTAAGAACAAGTACTTTGGGATCCCTGGGTGGCTCAGCAGTTTAGTGCCTGCCTTTGGCCCACGGCGTGATTCTGGTGTCCCAGAATTGAGTCCCACATCAGGCTCCCTGCATGGAGCCTGCTTCTCCCTCTGTCTGTGTCTCTGCCTCTCTTTCTCTCTCTCTCTCTCTCTCTGTCTCTCATGAATAAATAAATAAAATCTGAAAGAAAAAAAAAGAACAAGTACTTTAAATAAGTACTTAAGAACAGATACATAGTTGGGCACTGTCCTTACCTTCCCTTCCAATATTACCAAACCCCCATTCAAAAGAAGAATCAGAATCATACCACTATTGACTACAAACAAGGGCTACATCTTATAGGGAGTAAGGAGAAAACAGTCTTGCAGCCTAATCTACCCAACTCACCAAGTGGCTTGGGTATCAAATAAGATGAGTGTCTAACGGCACTGTGGATTATTAGCCCTGAGTTGCAAGTTTAAGACCTGGATTTGAACTGGAGGACTTGGGAGACAAAGTGGAGACAACTGTAAGACAAAGATAACAAAGGTACCATAAGGGGAGAAGGAAGGAAGGAAGGAAGGAAGGAAGGAAGGAAGGAAGGAAGGAAGGAAGGAAGGGAGAGCAAAAGAGGACATGAATGAAGATGGAAGGGGAGGAGGAAGGAAAATAGGAAAAGGGGAGGGAAGAAGTCTATAGGAAACAAAATCTATAGTTGGGAGATTAAATCACTACAGATAAGATGAAAATAATGCCACAATCTGAAAATGACTTTTAAAAATAGATATGTTTAGTCTTCAAAGAAGAAAATTAAAAAAAAAAAAACCCAACTATCACTTTTTTAAAAAGAAATTATCTCATAAAAGAAAACAAAATTAAATAAAGTAAGTGAGATGGGACAAAAATCAAATAAAACTCCAGAGGGAAAAAAGTACACAAAATAATTGAAATTTAAAATCTCACAAATTAAACTCTAAACTGAACATAATTGAAAAGAATATGGGTAAATGGAAAGAAAGTACAGAGAAATTGCCCCAGAATGCAGCTCCAACAGATAAAATGATTAAACAATATGAAATAGTACTTAAGAGACAAGGAAATTAATATATGAGGCTTCTCTGCACATTTAATATCAATTCCAGCAGAAGACATTGGTGGAATGGCAGAAAAGCAAAATTTAAAAAGATGGTGCTTGGAAATATTCCAGGATTGGAGACAGAGAACAATTAAAAATATCAAGCACAGAGTTGGTCTGGAGTTTTTATCTGATGCTGTTATTTATCCCTGAAGGGAGAACAAAGCAGCATGGGGTTGCTCATGGCATGAAGGAAGAAAGGAAGGACAGAGAGAAGGACAGAACAAGTAAGAAGAGTCTCTCATAGTGTCTGAGCATGAATGTGTTACTACTAAGACAGTCACGTGGGTCTGTTCTGGCCTTTAAAGTTAGGATATCAAAGCCTCGGCACAGCTGATATCATCAGAAGTGGTGTCCAACAGGCTCTCACACAGCCTGGATGGCTTCCCCAGCCTTTCCTACTATCAATTCCTGACCATTCCGGATCCCTAGAGCATTCTCTCTGCTTCCTTTCCTTGTTCTCCTGTTTACTATGTTGCCTTCCTTTCAAGGACTGATTGATGTCCATTGCAGCCCTCAGGGCCCCCTGCCTCAAAGCCGGAGGAATGCTGCCCAGGAAGAGTGCTGCCTCCTGGTTTGTCAAGCCCAAGGCTAAAACAGAACTCAGTATGCTCAGGCAAAACTAAGGTCAGGAAAGATGGGACCAGAAAATGCTTCAAATCTGGGGTGCTGGGGAAAGCCATTCACAGAGAGGAATCTGCTGGTAAACTGCCTATGTGGTTACTGGAAGAAGTTGTGAGACACTGGGTGCTGCTGACCATTACGGCCCTGCCCCATACCTGGGTGCTGGAGAGTTGCCCATGCTGCAGGAGACTGGCACTGGGGAAGCAACCCCGAAATGGCTATATCATTTGTAAGGCCCAGTTCAACACAAAAATGTGAGGTTTCCTGTTCCTTATTAAGAATTTCAAGATGGGGTGCCTGGATGGCTCATTCGGTTAAGCATCTGACTCTTAATTTCAGCTCAGGTCATGATCTCAGGGTTGTGTGATTGAGCCCTGTGACTTAAGTTTCTCTCTGCCCCTCTACCTCTGCCTCCCTATCATCTACATTTGCACTTTCTCTCACTCTTTCACTCTCTCTCTCAAAAAAAAAAAAAAAAAATTCAAGATGGTGGCAGTAGAACACAAATTAATTGAGGACCCTGGATGACTGCATGGGTTGCATGCCCATAAAAGTGGCTCTAAATGTAGAAACTGGGCACTAGAGAAGACCCTTGTGCTTTAGGAGCCAGCTGAGAGATAGGAAGGAAAACTCCATCCTCCTGCAGTGTCTTTTCAGTGCCCTTTATGGATATAGCTTAACATGATACAGGAAGGAAAAAGGAGACTATCTGAATGGCTCATCTCTATTTTTAGAAATCAGCCAATAGTGGGTAGATTTGAAACTGGAGAAATAAATTGATAACTTCCACGAAGATCAATAGGATTGGAATAGGGTGAAGTCATTGGCCCATACAGAACTCAAATCCAAATTTGACCTCATTAACATTTATTTCTCTATTTACTTTTTTGCCAAGAAAAAAATGACACTTAAAAACATTAGTCAGGGGGCCCCTGATTGGCTCAGCTCGTAGAGCAAGCAGCTCTTGATCTCGCAGTTGTGAGGTCAAGTCCTACTTTGGGTGTAGGGAGACTTAAAAATAAAATCTCTTAAAAAATAAATAAATAAAAACATTAGTTGGTCATTCTGGTTCCCATCCAAGTGTAGTCAGCATAAGTCTAGAGCTCTAACACACAGTTTTCTTGACCACAATAAATACAGCCTTAAGCCCAATTGTCTTCCTGCAATTAGTCTAATAAATATACCTAGAATATGAAGCTCTGTCAATCTGATACCCTGCCATTTATTCAATTAGAGTGTATTTCTATCTCTAACAGTTTCTTTTCTTCTTTTCTGAAAGAAAAAAAGTGAGTTATTCATTCTGTGGTTATCAGTTGACTCAAAACATTTCACTAAAAAAAGAGGATCAAGAAGCATTTGATAGACAAACCCATTAGGTCTTTTTCTGCCCTGGGCAGATTCTTGGCTTCTGGCTCTGTTACCTGATTGGCAAGTGACTGATTGACAGATGTGGCAGTGAACATCCCTGTGCATTAAACCCAGAATGTGTGGTTTAATAAATGCAACACTTAGACTAATGGGACCGCAGCACAGTGGCTTCCTCCACCATAGTATTTGGAATATAAAGCCTACAGAAGAGAGGCTGGCAGCAAGGCACAGGGAAGGTGCCATAACCCTGGCAGCTTCTGTCCAGGAAACCTCTTCCTCCTCATTATTTGCAGTGATGATGAGGGCCTGGGAATGACAGGGAGATAAATCAACTTCTACAATCTCCTTCCTCTTCATTTGCATCCCTGAAAACAGAAAGCAGGATCACCCCGGGCTTGTCCTCTGTCCCTTTATATTTCACAGTGGACTCTAAGCTCCATCAAGGCAGAAAGGTTTCTCTTTTGCTTCCTTGGAGTGTTCCTGGCTGCTAGAATAGCACAGAGCACTGTTTAGTACCATAAATAGCATTCTTTAAACATTGGATCTAGAATGGAACCCTCATGAGCACAGGGATTTTAATCTGTCTTGTTTGCTGCTGCATCCCCAACACCTATAAGTCAATATGCCAATAAACTTTAGTAGTCATCTGCATTTAGAATAAAATCCAAACTCCTTAAGATGGAGCCTCTGCATTCATCTTTAACTCCACCCTGGTCCACTCTCCCCTTTGTTCCCAGCCCTCTCTAACCAGTCAAGCAGTTTAAATCTCCTGTTCACAATGTTTGCACAAGGTATTTCCTTTTCTGGAAATGCCTTGCCCTCTGTCTTCACTTGCCTGGGTCTTTCTTTTAATTCAAGTGCCCCTCAGAAAGGTTCTCCCAGTCTACCTGATATAGACGGCCACTCAATCACCTTGTATCTTAGGACATTCTTTCATTCTCAATAGTAGAGAATTATTACTTTGTGGCATTTTCTTATTTATTCATTTTTGAAAATTATTGTCTACCCTTTCTCACCCTCAGTCTCTACAAGAAGAGACTTCATGCGTCTTGTTCACCTGCATATCCCTAAAGTCCTAGAACTGTGCCTAGCATATAGTTAGTGCTCAATAAATATGTCCTGACCTAATAAATCCATAACACACCTTACCACCCCAAATACCAGCCACTTACCAGGCTTCAAATGAGAAGCAGAATAGGTCCTTATAACTAACAAATAGTTTGGGGACTTTTCATGCTATTAAAATACCTTTAGTAAAACCCTTAAAAACACAGTACACAGGGGGCACGTGGGTGACTCAGTTGGCTAAGCACCAACTTTCAATTTCAGCTTAGGTCATGATCTCAGGGTCATGAAATCTCAGGGTCATGAGATCAAGCCCTGTATTGAGCTCCATGCCCAGCATAGAGCCTGTTTAAGATAATTCCTCTCCCTCTGCCCCTCATCCCCACTCGCATTCTCTCTCCAAAAAAAATAAAAATAAATAATAATAACAATAATATTAAAAACACAGTATACAGGATTCTATTTGGCCTTTCAGCAAATAGAGAACTCAAGATGGTGATGGTGGTGGTGATGATGATGATGATGATGATGACAACGAAAGAGAGAGATACAGAAGTAGATATGGATATATAGGTAATTGTAGACCTTACTTGGTTGGGCATTAAGTATTAGGGATACAAACATGAATAAGACATCATCCTATTTACTTACTCCAAAGGAAGTGTCAAAGAATTATTCCCATTATGAAAGACATATGTGAAAGAAAACAGGCTATCTTTACTAATCCCTTATAATATGCAAGCAAGGGTGTTTACATGTATTGACTTGTTTAAACCTCTGAGGTAGCTACTATTATTTAAAGATGAGAAACCTGCTCAAGGTCTCGGCATCAGCAAATGGTAGTTCCAGGACACAAACACAGGCAGTCTGTTTCATTCTTTTAACATCACCCTGCACCATTTATTTATGCTGTGAGAATACACTGAAGCCATCAACTATATTTGGGCAATACTAAAAGAGCTACATTAAATTATTTGATTTTGTATTTCTAGACAGCCCATCATCACATATGTAATATAAGCTGATATCTCTTATATGTCCAATAAGTAGTAAAGGGCACTGGAATAAATAATTTTTTTAAGTATGAATATTAATTGTAGATGCCACAGAGCCAGGCATGGAGCGCTAGGGGGCAGAGATACTTCTATATTCCCAGTCTCGTTATTTTACTTCAGCTCAGGAATAACTGGATAGAGTTCATGGTCTTCTTTCCAAATCAATGAAATGATTTTAAGTTAGAAGGGTCATTTAAATTTGCTGTCCATATATCCATGTCATTTCTACTCCTCCTCTAAACCTGATATATACGATTATTTAGGAATGTTTTGAGTTTAAAGCTAGTGTCTACATGATGAATATGCAGGTCTTCATATCAAACACCCCGATTAATGATAATGTGATCATTTGTCAGTGTTAAGTTATCAACATTCACAGAAGGCCAAGCATGATGCTCCCCACCCATCACTCCAGTCACAGCTGGCTGGGTCTCCACCCACAAGAAAAACATCAGCCCTTTACCACAGCATGTCACATCATCTGCTGACAGAGTCAAAACAGTGAGAAAAATAGTATGCGTGTTTGTGCTTCAGTGCTGCCTTATTGAAAGCAGTCTCCTTTGTGTCTAGGTATTGAAGAGAACTTTCACTTATGGAACAGTTTTTGTTAATAAAGGACAATTATTTTTTTTAAAATCCTATCATTGCCCATTTCTCCTTGAAAGGACTACTATTTTTGTCCAGGTATTTATCTTTGAGCTCAAGTAGCTAAAACAGTAGATGGAGTCCCTCCTTTCCCATCTATAGCTAGAATCTAGAGAAAAAAGAAAAACAGAGCATAATATGTATGTACCAGTAACTATACCATTATGAAAGTAAAGTTAACTTAATACAGCTCTTCGGTGGAGAATGTAATTTCACCAGATCATCACTGCTTATCCTGGGTAATTCTTTTAGAATAATTATAATTCATTTTATTCAATTTATCTCTGTAAATCCTGCTTTGAAATTTAAAAACTATATATCACTACAATGACTTCATTATAGGCCTGTGAAATATCTAAGTACAATGAATTCAACAATGTTGCCCGAGTAGATTGAAAGCAAATGATACATGCTTGATGCATGCAGCTATGGACAAGGTAGTTTGTTCCACTGAATCTTAGTTTCCTCATCTGTAAAACGATTTGAATATACCTAACACATGGGGTTATTGTAAGTTGTACATGAACATTTATGTAAATCACTTAGTGTAGTGCCTGAGACTGGTAGACAATCCTAAGTAGTTAGCCACTATTGTTATAATTAATAATAATTTATGCAATTATTCCAGTTATTTATAGCCCTTGTGAGAAACGAAAGGATTGTATCACTGGCAATAAAGATTATTTGAAGTTAAACTTCAGAGTTACCTTTGATAATAAGGCATTTTTTTTCAGCAGCAATCTTGTCTACTTTTATTCTTAAACATTAAATATTCAAATTGCTCTGTCCAGTTATAATATACTCATATTATTCAAATAAGTACATTAATGTATGTAGAATTAACCCTTAGTTTATATCTTACAGAAGAGGGCTATTGAGTAAAAATTACTTAAGCAAATTTATATAACTTTCATTTTTTTATTGTTTTCTAAGGGGAAAAAAAGAAAAAAGAAATAAGTCTCACAAGTAATTAGATTGAAAGACTGAATTTAAGAGCAGTGTTTCCATACACAGCAGTATCTTCTTAGCTATGGCATCTCACCTTTATCATTTACTTGCTTTTCTTTTCTCTTCTTCACCTTGATCTTTTCCAGGCCATAAGAATGTCTACAACTAATAATGGCACTCAAACACATGTTTAAAATTTCTACAATTTATCTCTTCTAGTCCTCTCTTAGTTTGGGTTTCTAGAAATCAGCACAATTGGGATATGTTAATATCTTTTTCTCAGTTACATGTGTCTTCTAATAATCTCAGCATAGCGGCTATGAGTGGGCTTCAAGGCTATCCTGCCTGAGTTCAAATCTCTGCTCAGCCACGTACTATCTGACCTTTGGATAAGAGACTTTACACTCTATGCTGAGGATTTCTCTTCTGCAAGTGAGAATTATAATAATAATCCCTATCCCAACAGGTTGTTCTGAAGATTAAAGGAGTTAATCTGTCTGCTAAGTGTCTGCCACATAAGAATCACTCAATGAATGTTTATTGTTATTGTAACAGCTCCTACCTTTTTTTAGTTTGAGTATTTTTCAGACACAATAAAATAGTTCTATGACCTTAATTAATTAAGTCCCCCTCCTTTTTCTCAATTTAATGGATCTAAATCTCTGTAAAATACATCTACTTAAAGTAATCTCAAACATGTATAATCCTTGCTCTGACCAGTTTTTCAACTAGCGAATATCCAACAGCATCAATTTATCAGCAAAATAATTTCAGATTGTCACTTTTTTTTCCCACCACGTATTACTTAACTAATTGATACTGTGTCTTATGGTTTATTAGCACATCAAATGCATGATTCTTAAGTTTGGAAAGGAGACAATGATATGCTTATAAGTTACTTTTTGTCTTACATAACTAACGGTTAGCAAGCAGAAACACCTTTAGCTCTCCTAATTGGGGAAAAGTAAGCCACAAATGAAAGAGAAATATTTACAATCTAGAATGTTGCCCTAGTCATTTCTTCAATTGCTTCCACCTTTAGAAATGCATCATGGAAATAGAAATTTTAAATTACCTATGAGGGCTCTCAAAACAAGTTCTGTTAGTTTATCGAGTTTTAAAAAGTCTTTGTAACCATAAAAAAAAAGATTTGAAGCATCTTTATAAGGTCTGAGATGCAATGTTTGGAGCTAACAAACTAGACACTTGGGTAAAGTCTAACTTCTGTGAGACTTATGAAATCTGCATAACATAGGAATACCATCTGCAATGCTGTCTAGAAAGCCCCCACTGAGTGTCGTTCAAACACCAGTAAGAGTTTCTTATGATCCTCAAATGGTTTGCAAAGTATCATCAAATGCAGTTTCTTTGGTAACAAGAGGCAAATTTTACCTGTCTTATCTTTCCTCCCAGCACAGATCAGGTCTCTTACAAATTTCTGTATGATTTAGTTATTTATCAGCCTCAAAGCCACTCTAGTTAGGGTCTGTGCCTTCCATTGGTCTGCTACTTCAATCACTAGTTTCATGCACAGGAAGATATCTATGTTACATTAATTCTCATAGCCTACTAATTAACTTCTGTTCATTCCTCTTACATTTCCTTTTTGATGTCATATAATTAATTTCCATTAGTTTTATTCATCACTATAAAATGACATGCCCAAGCTTCTCCCTACAGGCATGCTGTATTGCCCAAAATAGAAGAGGATCCTACAGAGGAGATATATCTCTCCCAATTAATGCCAGCTTTCTCTTAAGTGCAGATTCTGAGAACACAGAACATGTGGTCTCCAAAACAAAGAAAAAAAAATCTCCTTAATAAAGAATATTTTATCTCAGTGGAAAAGAGGACAGAGATTTCAGAAGATCATTAACTCCTCACATTAAAATCCACAATGTTACAAAAAAAAAAAAAAGAAAGGATGACATTGTTTTCATTTTGTCTTTCTTCTCTAAGGTGAAAAAAAGAAGTGATTGAAAATGCAATTTATGTTTATTTACATGCATTAATAAAAACATTTGACAAAATTAGTCATTTCATTTCTTTTCATGGGCCAAGGGGAGGCAGATATCTCATCAATAAACATTTTTTGTTATTCAGTTAAAAGCATGGCTTCCTTGTAATTATAGTATCATTGACCCTTTCCAATGAGCTATCAATTTCTTTTAGAGTCTACAAAGAACCGTGCTTTGTTGCAGAGATATTATGTTAAAAAAGAAAAGAAGTTTTCACTACTGAGAATAAGGTCATAGCCTGTATTCCTTCTATTCTCACATGCTTTTCACTTCTTTCCTCATGTAAAATCCAGCGTCACTCACACTGGATTTTTATTTGCAACTCATGTAAATAATGCCACATCCCCATTGTTTGTCAATGATGAATAAGCAAACTGCTCCTGCATCACAAGATTAGTTTTGCCAAATCTATTAAGGGATTTTATGTTTCCAATTTATAAGAGATTCTCAATGCATTTCACTTTCAAGAATTCCCGTTCCCAGACACCAGGATTGAAAACACTTCTAAGCCATCTCTTTCCAGATGACTGAGTGGACCCGGGTAGACCCAAAGTCAGTTCTGAGCTTGAGGACCAGTAGGAAGGACAATGAAGACTCAGATGAACTTTGCTTTTCCTCTGATTCACTACTGAGCCAGCCAGTAAGTACTGTGAAAGGTAAATGAAAGGAGATGCACAAATGCACACAACTCACTGATGCCTTTCAGGCTCCTCACAGAAACCCCTTAAAAGTTGTCATCAATACAGACAACACACAGTAAAAAACTTTTCAGGAGAAATTGAGTTTACTGCCCTTTCTATGAGTGGCCATGCCCTCACACAAAAAGTGGTCAGTCCACACGACAACCATGTAAAGATATCTTGCTGTAATTATAGTAGTTGCCCCCTTACCTGTGGTTTCTCTATGCATAGTTTCACTTATCTGCAGTTAACAATGGTCTGGAGGCAGGTGATATTCCTTCTGATGTGTCTTAGAAGGTCAAGAGTTGCCCAAGGCTATTTCACGATGCCTACATCATTCACCTCATTTCATTTCTCACACAAGAATTTCATCATTCTACATCATTATAAGAAGGGTGAGTACAGTACAGTAAGATATTTTGAGAGAGAGGTAAAAACCACATTCACATGACTTTTACTACAGGATATTGCTGTTTGTTTTATTTTATTCTTAGTTATTGCTATTAATCTCTTACAGTGACTATAAATTAAACTTTATCATAGGTATGTATACATAGGAAAAAGCTATATAGGGTCTGGCACTTTCCATGGTTTCAGGCATCCACTGGGGTCTTGGAACGTATCCTGCATGGATAAGCGAGGGACTACTGTGTACATCCATCTGATCCTATTACACACTGTGTTGGCAGGCCCATGGCAGGTTGGCTGGCCAATGGCTCTGTTTCTTGCCACTTAAATCATGTATAATCTTCTATCATTCAAAGCATTTGAGCCAGCCTTAATGTATAAACATCTGTTTCTTCTCTCTGTATCCTCTCAACCCTGACTGAGTACAGTCAGCCCTATGTCTATTATTCACATGATTCCCACCTCATAGATTAGTCCATGCCACCTAGAAAGATTCTCTTCTCTTTGGGTTCCAGTCCTGCTTGTGTCTATACTTGCCATGAAATATTTCGTAATAACACAAACTCACCTTGATTTCTTATCTCTCCTCATCTTTAGCTGACTTCCCAGCATTTATCGTTCTTGGCAAATTTACCCAAATTAGAAACTAATACACCTTACCACGAATCTCATTAAGCTGTATACATAAATTATCTGTAGCTTTTGTGTATGAAAAAAATTATTTTAAAGATTGAAGACATCCAATTATGGAGTATAAAATAAAAGGATTTAATAAAACCAAAATATTAAAAGCCTCCCCAATTCTCACTTTCCACCACCCATTCATGCATTTCACTCTCACTGTTCAGTGTTGTTTTCATATACCCTCTCACCCCCCATTCATTTATGTATCATCAGTGGAAATACTAGTGAAATCTGAATACAGTATAGACTATAGTTTTAGTCAAAAAAGTAACTAATATAGGCAAAATATAAAAAGTGCAAGCTCTTTGAAGGCAAGGAATGTGTTTTATATCTCATAATTCTATAATAAATATTCAATATTGCCTGCTGCTGTTTCTGCCAACAATGATTAGCTTGGATATTCTTTGTCCTTCTTCTAGATTTACCTTCCATCCTTCTCTACCTTCTCTATGTCCTGTCCTCTACAGACTGCACCAGCTTAGTGCCCTGTTAGCTCAGACAGTGGGAGGCATCAGCAGTTGATCCAAAGCAGAAAGAGATTAGAGTATTTATTGCTCAGGATCTCTTCCTGATAGACTGCAGACTGGCAGAGACTACGTTTCTCCAACAAAGTTTATAGTTCCTGCTGACGGGTCTACAGCTACTGCTATTCTTCTCCCCCTAGGTTCTGGGAAATACTCCATCTTCTTGCCCCTTCAAGCTTAATAGTAATGGCAACTTTGCCTCCAGTAGACCCAATCTGCTTCACCATCTCTTGTTGGTTTCCGTTATTCTGTCCATATTTGTTGAAATGGTCCATTTGTTAAACTCTCTTCTGTCATCCCACTTCAGTACCATCTATTTCCTAAAGAGTCCTTGAGTTATATGATGAGGAAGAGGATATGTTCTATCTCTCTAGCAAAAAAAAAAAAAAAAAGTATCAATTTGCTTCTATTATAGCACCAATTCTCAAATACTTTAGTGAGAAGAGGGGCATTTTGCTTATTTTTTGATATCTGGCTTAATAAAATATGACTAGATTGTCATATTTGCTTCTGCATTTGCTCTGCACTGTTTTCATATATTCATTTTGCTATAGTACATAAAGAAAATCCAACCTTACATAAACATGTAGATGGAAATGGAAGGACTAACAACAGTCTTTTCAGATAGCTAACAGTCTTTTCAGATAATCATCATTATTCTTAGTTGATAATATGTCAAAATTGGACAATTGGTAATTACAGGTTAGTGGCACTATGGAATGTGAAATTTTGAATAAGCTCTTCATATTCTCTTACATTAAAATTCACTGGTATATCTTGCATTTCCATGGAGCTTTTACCCATATATGACTGTGTAACATCATAAACTGGTCATTTAGAAAATATTGCTTCATCAAATCACACAGATCTTCCAAATGTTGAAACATTTTATTGCATATCAAAAAATTACACTTAATTATATCACCACCAATCTTACGAAAAAGTTTTCTGAAGTATTGGAAAACTATTAAGCTCAATGTAGAAGATACAAGTTTCCCCAATCATACAACTACTATACAGGTTCTTTTCCTTCAGAGAGCCATTCTACTTCTGAATACAGCAGATGTGCTTTATGCATAGTTCCCACAGATTACTAAGAAAGATAACACTCAAGAAATGAGATTTAATAAAATTAATAATTGCTATTGCTTCACGAAGGACATTCTGAATGAGACTGGTATTTATTTTACTATGAGTGCATGTTGGTGATGAATACAGTGACTACTAGGACACTTGGATGGCACTGCCTTGATTCCTGTTAAGGCACCAGCAGTTTTACTCAGCAATGTTTTTGCACCATCAGTGTAAATGGGAAAAAAACAAAAAAACAAAAAAAAAAAGTCTGGTATAAACAAGGAGATTCAGAATACTTATTCAATACTTCAAAGTACTTTGACTATTTCAGCAGTACTTGTTTGTTTGTTTGCCAAGTACTCACCAGAAAAGTCTTCATTGCTTATTTGTTGGTGCGAGACCAGGAAAATAGAAGTGAAACAGCAAGTCCAGCCATGACTATAGAGTCACTCTTTTGTAAGGCAAAAGTGAATTCTGCCCACAAGGTATTTACCCAGCCTGTAACCTCAGTTTACAGCTACATCTTTAATTCAATGAGTTAGTTGGCACTTCTATGATTTTTCTTTTTTTTTCTTTAAGATTTTATTTATTTATTCATGACAGACACAAACACACACACAGAGAGAGAGAGAGAGAGAGAGAGAGAGAGAGAGAGCAGAGACACAGGAAGAGGGAGAAGCAGGCTCCATGCAGGGAGCCCGATGTGGGACTCATTCCTGGGACTCCAGGATCACGCCCTGAGCCCAAGGCAGGCGCTAAACCGCTGAACCACCCAGGGATCCTCTATAATCTTTCTTTTATACTGTTTTCTGTCCAGCAGAAATTCAAGAATATCAACTATACGAGCTATTGTGTCAAAGCAGTGTATTAACTTACCTTCAAAATGATTCTTTTTCCATTTGTAGTTTGAAAAAAATGTAATGAACAGTATGTGTCTTTTAAAGAGCTCGCTGTTGGAGCACCGGGATGGCTCAGTTGGATAAGTGTCTGCCTTGGCTCAGGTCATGGTCCCGAACTTCTGGGATCAAGCCACACATGAATAAAATATTTTTAAAAAATAAAATAAATAAGATTAACAATTTAGAGAGTAATAAATAATGAGTTATATTACAGAAGGCATAACCAAAAAAAACTGGTTAAAGCAAGGTAGAAATAATTGAGAACTGAGTTAATTTCTAAAATCCCACATATATTTATACACTCAAACCACTACCTTAGAAAATTCTACTAAACAAGAATTCACCAGCTCCCTCCAAAATCTATTAGTTGTCAAATCAATAACAGTGGCAGAAGTCATGTGGCATCTGGAAAGCTTTAGTATGCACTCATGAGAGAATGAGAGTGAAAAGGCAAATAACATTTTAGTATTATTATGAAAATAGCTTTATCGTTGAAAATATCCTGAAAAGATCTCAAGGACCTATAGGGAGTCCCTGAGCCACACTTTGAGAACCTCTGCCCATAAATTGTTGCAGGTAGAATTTTTTATCATTGCTTATGCATTATAAATTTTGAACAATGAAGTAGCTTGACTTCATTGGCTCAGCAAACTAAATCTTGACACTACTAAAAACAAGGTTAGAACTTAAAAACATAATCTCATTCAGGGGCAGGACTCATTCACAAGCATACCTCTAATTGTCTAACAGTTTTGTAAGCTCATATAATGAATAGCATGAATAAGATTATGACTCCCCAAAGTATTTAAGTCTAAGGACATATTTTCTTAAGATCAAAAATATCTATAATATTCCACATAATAGCAAATTCATTTTAAAAGGGAAAGGTTATTGTGAAGACTACATGGGATAATAAATGTAAACTGCCTACCACAGTGACAGGCACATAGTAAATTCTAATTAAAGCATATACCTCACCTCTCCAGAATGTCTTTCTTAAATAATAAGTACTAATATAAAGCTTACCAACATTTCCAGGTAGGAACTCAAACTGAATATGTGCCATAAAATCTCTTGCATGCAAAGTTTTAAGAAATAGAGGTTTACTAACAAGAATTTGCAAATGGTTTAGATAGATTCAAACTACTTCCAGGAGGGAGAGATGACTTTGAGTTGGCATCAAACTTCAGGACTATGTATATGTAACTGAGTGATGAATCTTCAAAGTTGTTTTGCAAAGTCCTTTAAGATCTTAGGAATGCAGTATTTTCAGTATAGTAGAACATTAGCGCCTCTTGGTAGTTAGTTCTTCTATCAATTACAGCTTCAATGTATGGAGTATTTGTTTCTACAGATCAATGTCATTTCTAATATGTAAATGATATTAGAAAAGTAAGATATTCCTTTGTCTATTTTCCAAAGGGCAGTAACAAACCAAATATGTTCTTAATTTATTATTTTTCAATTTGTGTATCTCAATGAACCCATCCCTAGTGCCCTTAGGCAGTTTTTTTAAAAAGAAAGAAATTCTTAACACAATTATATCAAAACATGTCATACAAGTGATTGGCAAGACAAAAAAACAATAAAACAAATATCAACCCATTCTTAAAACTAACATCATCTTTTAAAACTAACTTCCCTGTATCAGCAATGAGTTCCTTGGAGCATATACTTCAGCAAATTGGTGGATCTTGGGTATAAAATTAAAATGCCTAGAATCTGTTGAAACAATATGGGTAAATTCTTCCATAAAGGATTATCTTCTATTTTGAATGGGGTGTATATCCTATACTCTATAGTGTAAATCCATGGCAAGCAAGACTTGTGGTCTAGTGGATGGCCTCAGTGTCAGAAACCTGAGTTGATGGTTTGGCTAACCACCAGTGTAGATGGTTCTAAAAAAAATGTTATTAAATTATGGTGACATGCTCATGAGTCCATAAAATAGTTAAATGGCAAGCACCTTTAACCAAAATAATGGTACAGGGAAGAAAGAAGAAAATTTACCTTGTGGCAAATACGATATAAAGGACTTTTATTTTATTTTTTTAAGATTTTGTTTATTTATTCATGAGAGACCCAGAGAGAGAGGCAGAGACATAGATGGAGGGAGAAGCAGGCTCCCTGCAGGGAGCTGAACACGGAACTTGATCCCTGATCCCCAGACTGGGATCACGCCCTGAGCCAAAGGCAGAAGTCCAACCACTGAGCCATCCAGGTGTCCCCATATAAATAACTTTTAACTAAGGAATCCCTTCTAGAGAGTTTTTGTTTTGCTTTGTGCAGGAGGCAACACATCCCTTCCCGCTAAAACAGCACAGAGAGAGGGGAAAGCATTTAAAGGCAATGGTGTAGGCATATTTGTAGAAATTAGAGTATTTCAACACTTCTAAAAGTTTAATTATGTGCAAGAAGTTACATAATAACAAATACATACATAACAAATTAGATAACAAATAAATAACAAATAACAATAAATAACAAATACATAATAACAAATTAGAAGTGCGAGAAATAACCTACAGAAACAAACGCAAACACTGAAGTTATTTGTGCTGTAAACTATGGACTTTGAACAATTACAAAGGTGAAGAATTCTATGTAACTGGCACATCATGGCAAATAAAAAACAATAGTGGGTATGACATGAAACAATATAGGCAATGATGGAGAGTTGCCTAACAGGTGAGAATCAGGAAGTGATCCAGAGATAGGAGACCAAAGAGTAGCAGAACTCAGATCAGAAGCAAGACACAGTCACCTCCAGTTCTAGCTCCTAGTTAAGATTCCCACGCATATTGTCTTAGGAGATTGGTCTACTGTATATAAATATTCTGCAATCCGTGGTTAATAAACTTAAAAGAATGGTGATCCAACTATTCTGAGATCCCAAATATAACGTGTCCAGTTCTTTCAGCCAAATCTGTCTCTTGAATGTGTCTTTGTGTGGTATTTCCCTTCCTTTGCAGTTCATTCTCTCCAGGCAATGAAATAATTCTTAAAGATAACTAACATCAAAATTTTTATGCAGTTTTGGGGGAGTCGTATTGCTTTGTTTCTACTTTTATCTTAACCACTGCTTCCAAGCTTTTTTGTTAGAATAAATTCATGGATTCTTCAGATCATTTATTCCTTCTTTTCTGCTTGATTTCTGGAAATTTTGCCTTTCTTTATCTCTCCTTGAAGAGTCAAGGTAGGCAAAAAGAGGATAAATCACAGAGTGCTCTCTTTGGCTTATTTATTGGCAGTTTGGTAGGCATACTGAAAAACTGAGATAATTTCCCCTAGGTTTTTGTATTTTGTGTATTTCATTATTAATATTGTATTTATTTTTTTTTATCTTCTGTAAGTAAATTTGGCTTAGTAAATAATTGCTTTTATTCCTGGTCTGTATACCCTTGATTAGCTATGGGTGTTTCTCTGCTTTGTTGTCTTTTGCAAACGTCTCAGTTCTCACCAATAAAAGCTGAAAGTCAAACAACCTAAGTAGCACTTTGGTCTTAACCTCTCCAGGGAAATTTTCATCGTCTTTGGACTTACTGAAGAGCCTAACTTACAGTCAGTGGTGGCCTAAAACAGAACAGAGGAGTTTATAACCGCCAAGGAAACAAAGCTTGAGGCTGGTCTTCCAGGCTTCTTTCTGCTGAGGAATTTATCCTGCCTTCGTACCACTATTTTTGCCTAGTCAGTCTTCATTTCTCAAAGTCTGTGCTCCTGAATTTAAACTTAAGAAATAAATCATGCAGATCTTTACAAACTGGAGCTCAGTTTACCAGACAATAGTCTCCCCTTGAAAAATGTGGAAGAGGATAGGGAAGTGAGGTGGGAGGCAGGCAAGTTGAGAAAGTGGTAGATTTTATATACCCTGGTGAGTAGAGACAGAATGAAAACCTTCAAGTCTCTCAGTAGTGCAATATGTCCATATTCAAATGTAATGAATATAAAATTGTCCCTCCAGAGACAAAAGCAAATGCTTTAGGTATTATCTCCCTCTTGTTAATGTAGATAAGGAGAAGTTGACAGTACTTTGCTAGATAGGGCTACCTACCTTGCAGTCCTTATCCTTTCAGAAAATGACTAACCAAGAAATTCCAGGCTTTTTTTCTATGGAGCACTAAGGATGTCACTTGGCACATAACACTGTTACCTAAAAATATCACCATGCCACCATTTCTAAATCTAAACGAAATGTTACACATTTAAATACAACCTGGATTTCTAATCTCTGGATTTGTACTCTTTGCAGATAGAACCATTACAGATTTTTGGATTTGTTTCTATCTAAACATCTAAACATAGATCTTGAAGTAAGTCATAAAAATGAGGTATGTTCACTTTTGGAGAGAGTTAGTCATTGGGGCTATTAGAGAAAAATACCCTAATCTTTAGCTTCCTTCTATGCTTTTAAATATACTTTCGGTGAAAGCAGTGGCTATATTTAATCTTGCTCAGAAACCTATCCCGATTAACTGGAAAAGGAAAACATTACATCTGAGCCAGATTATGTGATGCTCACTGTAGGCATTGTGGGTTTGTGTGTGTTTGTGTGTATGTGTATTTGTACATTTATATTTAATGAGCACCTGTGGTGAGACATCATAAGTAAGTCAATATTTATTCTCCCATGCACTTTTAAGAACATTTGGCACATTTGTTAATAGGTAGGAGCAAAGGAGATGGAAGGGCATGCTCAAAGCTTTTTAGCATGACCTGACATTCTTTGAGATAAAACATGGAACAGATGGCTTGTAGCTCCTCACAAAATTCTTCTTCCAAAGTTGATCACTCTTAAAGGAGCTTGGGTAACCCTTATAAACTGTGGTTACTTTAAACCAAACTTTTATTCTTCACCATACAGAGTAAATCCAGCTCCTAGTATGCTTTTGTCATTAACAAAAACTCTGAGGGTGGTTTCACAGGGATTTTTATGCATTGTTCTATGTTCTTTGTTTGATTTATAAACTGCTGAGGGGAAATGGGGTTGTAAACCTAATCCAGGTTTATGATATAAAAGGGCAGCACATTTTAGAAACACCTTGTGGTCTTACAAATAGAGTTAACTTTAAGCAATTTATTTAGCTAAATAACTGACTCAACTATGTATTAAATTGCTGCCAGTTGGAAATAATGGAGCTTGGCAGTTTTACTGTCAAATATAGTGGGTATAGGAAAATATGTGGAGACTGGAGACTTGCAAAAGACTGAGCTGCTGTAGCATTTAGTGATGGAAAAACCAAGTAATTCACCTTGACTACACTCAAAGGGAGAAATGTGAAAAACAAGCTTCTACTATTAAACAGTTAATTATAGTGTGTTTATGTGTATAGGGCTTGATTGTTAATTGCTTAAACTAAGTTGTTCTATAAAGACAAGTGCTTGCCTAGATTCCTATGTGCTTGGAGATTGATCCGAGTGGTGAGCTGGTCTGTTTTGCAGGGTGTAAATTGATTGGCATAAATGTGTAGTCTGGATTTTAGAAAAGAGGTTTTATTGAATGTCTTATTAAGCAAAAGATAAACTATGAAGAAATCTACAACTTTAATGGTAAAATGAAAAATATTAAATGCTTTGTCTTACCACAACTTTTGAAGAAGCATTTCTTAGCCTCTTTATTCTTATTAGTAAAAAAAGAAAAGGAAAGGGGTGGGGAAGAAAAACAAAACAGATCCCAGATTATAAGATTTTATGAGTCTAGAGACTTTGTGGTTATTTATGGGAAATAAGATCCCTGGGAAAAGATGAAGGAATATGGAATTATTTGCACTGGAGCTAGGAAGGTTAAAGACTAATATAAATGATCTTCAAGCCTATGAAAACCATACAGGAAACAGACACCAACTATTCTATTCGAACATTAACACAAAGCTTAATTGGTAAACGGCACAATAGAAATAATTTGGGATGGAAATAATAAGAATCAATAAATGTCCTTTCTTAAAGTTTTGCTTTGCTTTTTTTTTTAAAGTGTACTAGGATTCTATAAATGACGTTGTGGCATTTCATAAAGAAAATGGACCTGTATTTCAAATTTTATATTAAAAATTCCTGTATATTTTGGCTATTAAGCCTTTGAATTTTTTTTTTAAATTTTTATTTATTTATGATAGTCACACAGAGAGAGAAAGAGAGAGAGAGGCAGAGACACAGGCAGAGGGAGAAGCAGGCTCCATACACCGGGAGCCCGACGTGGGATTCGATCCCGGGTCTCCAGGATCGCGCCCTGGGCCAAAGGCAGGCGCCAAACCGCTGCGCCACCCAGGGATCCCAAGCCTTTGAATTTGATCAGAAGGATAGCGTTCAGAAAAACAATTGCTCAAACAAATTATGTTAGTTAACTACAGCATGTAATTAAGCTATAAGCGTATAAATACCAAGAAGAGAAAAAATAATGGCAAAAAGTAAATCCAGGGATGCCTGGGTGGTTTAGCGGTTGAGTATCTGCGTTTGGCTCGTCCTGGGATCGAGTCCCATGTCAGGCTCCTCACAGGGAGCCTGCTTCTCCCTCTGCCTGTCCCTGCCTCTCTGTGTGTGTCTCTCATGAATAAATAAATAAAATCTTTAAAAAACAAAACAAAACCAAAAAAAGTAAATCCAGTGTCAGGTGAAGTTATTTGGTCCTTTACATTTAGCTAAAATTGGGTCAAGGTCCCTGCTGCATGTTCTTCGGAGGGTCTACGCCTTCCAATATTTCTGAGTATTTCCCATGGCTTCAAGTTCATTTGAACTTGGAACTTGAGTCTCAAAATCCAATTAAAAATAATGGTAATAATGATAATAAACCCAGTGCATTAAGGCATTGTATGCATAATGGACTTTCACATCAGACCAAACTTCCCTTCTTATCAGAATAGCTGTGGGGGGGGGGGGGGGGCGGGGGGGGGGGGATAGCTGTGTAGGTACACTAGTGTTCGCAGACATTAAGTTCTGTTAAACCAATGAGAGTCTCAACTACACTGAGTAAGGATGGTCTGCAGAAAAGTGTAGCCAGTTTCTGCAACAAACTCTGGAAAAATATTACCAAGTCAATTAAAAAAACAAGTTACCAAGAGCAAATTTCACCATATCTTTCCACCCTTGCAGACTGTAGCTTGCAGAGAGGGGGACATCTGATAGAATTCAGGAGGGTAATTAACTGAAGGATAGCATGCAGTGTTGAAGTGAGCTGTGTCTGGCTCAAATCAGGAGTAGAGAACAGAGTTTTTGTTCATTCCTTTTGTGAACTTCAAGATCAGCAGTGTAAAAACTGTTTAAAAGAGAGGTAGTTCAGTGTGATGGATTAAGCTAAGAGATAAGTATGATCTTAAAATGATAAACTACCTCAAGAAAGTTATTTTGCCCCATTAATAATGAAAGTAAACAAAGAGCTTTCCAACATTTTTTTGTTTGTAATAGCCTCTCTTTATTTTTTTTTTCAAACTTGGGGCTTTTCCCCATTATTCTTACTAGCTTTCTTTGAGTTAAAGTATGGCACTATAAAAAGGAATGAAATCATCTGTTCATTAACTTTCTACTCAGTAAACTTTTTATTTTTATTTTCTTCACATACAACTCTCATAATTTTTCTAGTCGCCATTCTTCTCATCTATTTGCACATTCCTTAGTTTGCATGTCAGTCCCAAATGCCTCAACTCATCATTTAAATTAGTTCTGTTTTTACAACAGCTCACAAACGGGTTTACAGCTGAAACTCTTCCTCTAATCTAGCTCTTCTTGCTGCATGTACCATTTCTTTATTGACCTTAGCTTTGGAGAGCTTTAAAAATAATACATATCAGCAAGGGTTGCATGCTTTCTAATCATATGTTTTCTCCTGCTAATCATTCAGTTACCTGATTAGAAACAGATGCAACCTATTTGAAATGTGAACTTACGAGTGAACTGCTCATAATGGTTGCATATTTTTTAGATATTCTGTGTCTGTGTTGTGAAATGCCCTAGAAGATTTTCAATGGTAAGCATTTAGATGATATTTTATAGCTATAAGGTTTTTTTCCCTTCCAAGTGACCCATTCCCACCAAGACAAACTGACAAACAAAACAGGTAACAACAAAGATTCAACCAACATCAAAAGCCAGAATGTTTATAAGCAATCTGCAAAAAAGAGTACTAGAACTGTGATAGTACAAATTTTAAAACAGACAAATTCCCTGCTCTCAAAGAATTTATGACATATTGGAAAAAGTAAACACATAAATGACCATTTATAACCCAAAGCATAAATATGACACTTTAATTAAAATACACACAATGTGGTATGAAAAAGGGACAAAAAAAAAAAAAAGGACAGAAAAAAATACTTCTATCTAAGGAGGATCAGGGAGGGCTTGATGGAAATTTTAGAGTTTTTGTTGGATCTTGATAAAGAAGTAGGGTTTCAATGGGCAGAGATGCAGCAAAATTCTAGGCTGGAGCCAAGGATCAACAGCAACCTTCAAAAATGCTTACAAGTCATGCCAATTGGATCACCCACAATTTTACTGATAAGAGGTTAAATTACTGATCTGAAATAGGTTATATTATATTGAAGTGATTCATATCAATAGCACAATGCTAATCAAAGGGACTTAAACTAAGCCATGTAGCAAACTATAGAACTCCAAATATAAATATACTCAAATATTTGTTTAATCAGACTGCCAACTCAACTGAAATTTTCTTTAAAAAAAAAAAAAAAAAAAAGAGCCAAGTGAAAATCTTCAAATTAGAATTGAATCTATGTGGGTGGGTTTTTTAAATTATTATCATGGACTTGATTTTTTTTTAGAGAAGCTTTAGGTCCATAGCAAAATGAAGGGTAAGGAACAGAGATTTTCCATCTATCCCCTGCCCTCATATTTCCATAGCTGCCCCTATTGTCAATGTCTCTCACCAGTGGTACATTTGTTACAATTGTTGAACCTACCCTGACACATCATAATCACCCAAAGTCCGTAGTTTACATAATGGGTGACTTTTTCTTAACTTTTATAAATACAACAAAATAGGGGCAATCAGCATGTTCTCCAAATCAAATCTGAGCTAAACTAATATTCATTATGCCTGGTTAATATTTGTGGTTATCAATGAAATACCAATTAAGTCACCAAAATCTGGACCACAAATTTTAAGTTTTAATAAACAGAAGCATTTACAACAACTATTGGACGATTTAGAGAGTTCTTCTTCAGAGAAAAATTCTCAAGGACCAAACAAGGGCACAGAGTCCCTAAGCTTGGGGATGTAAGGTTCCTAAATCCTGGTTCAGGATTTAAATTACATTCTTTCCTTTGGCCATGGTTGGTTCAGACAATTCAGAGTAGATACAGAAGTAGGTGGAGGGATATTTTGGCTGAGAACTAGTTAGTAACAATGATAACCAAACACCTCAAAATTTGCTGCTTCTTAATAAATAAATGCTTATCAAGTGACTGCTGAGTTCATCCCAATATGCGCTCTTTGTACACACGGCCCTTTCAGTAACCATAAGAAGCAGAGAGGCAGGATCTGTCAACTAAATGGCCCTTTTTCCATTGCTTTGATCCACCACCAATTCTATTTAGTCATCTCTGCTCCGAAAACCAAATTCCTTCATAACTCTCAGGTCACACGATGGCTTGTTTTGGCACTAACTCTGTAGAGCTAAAACTCTGGGCTACAGAAGCAGAAAGATTTAAGAGCCTCTCACCTCACAAACTTGAGTCTCAGGTTGGGGCAGTGACAACCTGTCAGAATCTCGTTTGTGGCACCCAAGCAAACCAAGCACATGGACAGCGGAAATGGCTAGAAAAATCCTCAGACCCTGGTGCTCTTGGTAATTAATTCCATTGATTATTTTGGTATTTAAATACTGAGACAGACCCTGGTGCCAGCCTAAAATACAAGTCAACTCACATTTCCCTTGGCCTTTTAGAAAATGCAGATGTGCCCAAATCCTAAAAAAAAGGCTGAGTTTAAAAAAAAGAGAAAAGAGAAAAGGAAGGGAGGAAGGAGGAAAGGAAGGAAGAAAGGAAAAAATAAAGGAAGGAAGGAAAGAGAAAGGAACAGGGGGTAAAAGTATTCCAAACAAATGAAATGTTGATCTGCCTTTTATTAATTTCATTTTTTATCTTCTTGTGTACAGACATTTGACAGCTGTGACATTCATGGGCAATGCATTTGAAAAAGAAGACATAAATATTCAGAGACATATTAGAATGCTGTTCAATGTAAGCACCTGTCTACTTAGTGTTGACAGAAAATCATTTACTTTGCTTTATGCATGTTCCCTCCAGAGACCACAGAGGTCCTATTTTATTTAAAGAGCTGGTCCCAATATCAGTGCTTGTTCTTGAAACTGCAGTATATACAGCTAATTATATTTATTGAGGAAACAATTTTGTTTTATATTTTCAATAATACTTAAATAATTTTGTCAATCTTGACCTCAGAAACGATTTCCCCAAGGATTCAGTTAACGAGAGACTTCATATGAGACCCGATACCAATGTCCTTACACTACACTGTTTCCATTATCACCTAGGGAAATTTTTCAAGTACAACTTTCATAGATGAGAAGCATATACAAGATGAAACTGTAAGATCTCTGTGGGTCTTGTGGAAAATATCACAGTCCGTGAAATATATGCCAGTATCTGTACATATGTATGTATTATTTATTATGCTTTGATTTGTATAATCTTAAACAATATTAGTATTGCACAAATTAATGCATTCTCAAAAGCCATAGAAATCATGACTTTTTAATCAGATATATCAAATTTGGTAAATCTTTTGTTTCTTTTCTACTCTGCCCAAATCAGAGAAGCAATCAGGTAACTTGACTGAAACAGGTGGCCATGTACAGAGGAAAGCAAAATAAAAAAGGAAGGAAAGAAAAGAAAGAGAGAGAGAAAGTAAAGAGCAAGCAACCTTTATGAAGATGCTGAGGTTGCTGTGGGACCTCAGAAGGCGATCTCGATGTGTATTCATGAAGCCTTCTGACTTGTTCCCAAGTGATTAAAACAGATAGGCTTAAGTTAAATTATTCACCCAAAGTATAATTTCCCTTCCTGTATTTGGTAAAACACCTATCTGGAAGGTGTCTGATTTGCAACGGGTTAACGGGACCAACTGAGGAGCCTCCTTTAGCTGAGTCTCAGGTCAGAATTACAAATGTACCATATTATCAGAGATATAATGAAACACAGACCTAAGTGAACAAAGCCTAATTTTTTGGCCATGACATTTCTCTCCATTTTAGTTTTACCTGACATGAGTGTGTAATGATGTTAGCGGGGCCTGATGGGGTGGGGGTGGGGGCGGGGGAGTAGGCGGCGGAGGCGGAGGCGGAGGCGGAGGCCTGGGGGGAGGCAGCCAGAACGGGCGAGACCTCGGAGCTCAAGCTTTCCAAAACCTTACAATGCTGCCACCTACAGGTCGAAACTTCCAAGGCGGATACCGTCAATATTGTGTTTTCCTACCCTCAACAATGAAAAACTTACAAAATCTCGGGTGGAAGGCCAGAGCCCAAAACTCAAGATCCTGCAAAGAGTTAAATGGCCAGGTGATAGGAACAGAACAGGCCCTTTGGCTTAGCTAGTTCAGTGCCGTTACATAATTTAATTAGGATCATCACACGGCAACCGAAGCTGTCTGGAGGAATTATGAGCCACAAGTTCAGATCACATGTGAATCCTTTTGCTCAATTAAAGCTAAGCAATTTTTAAGGTTTTTTTCCCCCTCTTTGCAGTATATGCAAAGAGCAGTGAAGCGTGGCCTGCATATTTTTCACATTAAAATTATTACATAAAGCCTGTAGCATTTGAAATACTTACGGAAATCAAAATGTTACACTCTGACCTTGGGCGTTTAAACTTGGTCATTTTTAAAGCTATTGTTGCCATGCTCTCCTTTGTTCTAAGAAAATTACTGTGGTTAGTTATAATAGCTGAATGAGTAATTACTGGGGGAAGAAAAGAAATATGTAATAGTGCTGAAATGACTCAAGCCTACATACTACTAAACAGCTTTAATTCTGTTTTTGAAGTCACAGCATCCAGGCAAAAGGCATATTCCTATTTCTCTCTTCCCTACTGTGCCCATCAATAAAAATGACCATTTCCCTTCTCAGTGTACTATCCCATCTAATTGTCTTTATGTCAAGAAAAACTCTGATAACCCGAAGAGGGAAAAACTTGTGGAAGAGTCTGATTCTAGTTTGATCCATGTTTTATGATGCAAGCACATGTAGAAGGAAGCATATTGGACCAACGTTCATTATCAAGCATTTTTCCTTAAACTTTAAAATTTCCTTCAGGCTTTTAGCTTCATTTCTCACTGATTGTATCAGCAAACAGGAAAGATGGGCAGTACTTTCTTGTCGGAACTGTGCTTTAAATGTATATAAACAGATAGAAAAATTATAATTTTAGTACTTTAAAATATAGGTTGGGATTATATTTGTTAAGCTACCTCAGATTTTCCAACGGAAGTTTGAAGTTAACTTTTAAATGTTTAGTTGGAGGGATAAATACTAGCCGTAATAAAAGATCATGCTAATATAAGTGACAAAATAGGAATATGCAAAGAAATAATTCAACATTAGGAAGAACCTTACATTCAGTTGGGGATCTTGGCAACTTGGAGTAGTTTTATTTATTATTTATTTATTTATTTATTTGCTTATTTATTTTAAAAATCCCCAGTATTTCAGGATGTATTGCTTAAGACAACTGAAACTAGAACAGACAACAAAACTTCCAGTGAGTGCTGTGGGAAATTCTTCACTAACTCACAGATCAAAGAGAATAAGACAAAAATCGTTTTTCAGTATTACAGCCTACTTATTATTTGCAATAGAAAAAAAAAAGTCTGGATTTTAAGGGTGCACACAAATACTGTATCTGAGTCACATGGTGTTTATTAGTTTCTGAGATGAGAGGTACACAAAATGCAAAAATGAGGCAATTTTTATATCAAAGAATCTGAAAAGGTTAATTCTTCCTACTTGTGCAACCAGATATTTGTAGGATTAACAACTCCTTTAAACACTAGTTGGATTTAGCTATAATAAGAATATAAATACAATAAGACATTCCTAAGGGGAATACAATTTTTAAAAAATTTCCATATTTGCTACAATAAATGTTATGCCTAGAAATTTTATAGCTAACAGAAACACAGAAAATACTATACCCAGAGCTAGAAAATTGTTCCAGTACAAAGCAAGTCTGATATATTACCTCCCAAATACACAGCATATCCCTGGTAAAGTTGTAAATTATAGTTGCAAATGAGGCCACAAACAAAATTTTGCTCAAGGCATGAATCATAAATTCAAACAATAATCATCTCCTACGTGAGGCACAACTACTTTGTTTACTTCTTAGACACTGTTTCCTAAACATGAAGATGAAAGTAGGTCAAGGAAATTTAGCATCTTTTTCTCATGAAGCATGCTCTGATATTGGGTGCACTGTCTTATTTACAATTGCACAAACCTTTTAAATATTAAAAATCTGTGTTTTCACAGTGCTAGGTCCTTAAGCATATTGATATTTTATCTCATCATGACACCATATCATCAAAACTATAGATGTTTACCAAGGAAAAAGAAAGGATTCTTTTTTTAAAAATAAACTTATTTTTTATTGGTGTTCAATTTGCCAACATACAGAATAACACCCAGTGCTCATCCCGTCAAGTGCCCCCCTCAGTGCCCGTCACCCACTCACCCCCACCCCCGCCCTCCTCCCCTTCCACCACCCCTAGTTCGTTTCCCAGAGTTAGGAGTAAAAGAAAGGATTCTTAATTGTAACTTGCTATGTGGAATTCTGATGTTTTTCTTTTCTTTTTTTTTTTTTCTTCTTAAGATTTTACTTATTTATTTGACACAGAGGGAGAGAGCACAAGTAGGGGAGCTGCAGAGGGAAAGGGACTGAGAGGGAGAAGCAGACTCCCCGCCCAGCAGGGAGCTCGACTAGGGCTCCACCGGATTGTAGGACTCTGGGATCATTACCTGAGCCAAAGGCAGATGCTTAACCCGCTGAGCCACCCAGGTGCCCCCGGATACGTTTTTTATATTAAAAATAAAAGGATAATTAGCTGATGTTTAATGGTACTTTTAATCTACTTAGTAGACATAATTGTTTGCTACTGTTTGTACATATGTAAGGAGTCGACTGTTTTTTCTTTTATTTCTCGTCTTATATTTTAGAATTTCTAAAAGCCTAATACCATGAAGACCTTTTTTAAGGATGAAGCTTAAGAAAGCTGGCCTTTGGGCAGCCTGGGTGGCTCAGCGGTTTAGCGCCGCCTTCAGCCCAGGCTGTGATCCCGGAGACGTGGGTCGAGTCCCCTGTCGGGCTCCCTGCATGGAGCCTGCTTCTCCCTCTGCCTGTCTCTTGCTCTCTCTCTCTCTGTGTCTCTCATGAATAAATGAATAAATAAATAAATAAATAAATAAATAAATAAATAAATAAATAAATCTTTAAGGAAAAAAAAGCTGGCCTTTAATCAAATCCATTCAAATCATAGAAAGAATCATAAAGTTAATCACTTTAGCCAGTTCTAAGAATTATCTTGGAAGAATATACAACTGTAAAATATTGTTTGGAAAGCAGATTTTGAATATTAACATAACAACTTCTATTTACAGACAATAAGAATAAGAAGCAGCATGCTTACTGCTCTATAAGGTCCTTAGATGTCACAAACTTCCTGTTTTTTCAGCAATGAATATCGATAATAATAACAGTAATAATGGTCACATTGATTAATTGCTTGTAAGAAATTCAGAACCATGCTATGCATTTTATATGAATTATCACATTTAATTCTAACAGCAACTCTTTAAAACAGAGATGATTTTTTTTTTATCTGATGTACAGATTACAGAACTGAGACTTAGAGAGGAAAATAAAGCACCTGGTCCACGTCACCCTGAGGTAGGCACTGGCATTCACAGGTAAAGAACAGTCTATTTCCTGAAGAAACCAGTAATCTATTCATCAAAACTTTCTGTCAGTGTATAAACCAAGGGGGACACATCAAATTTGATTTATTTTAAATCTACTCAATTGAAATCAGACAAGTTTGGGATACTTACACAGAAGTAATAAGCTAGCACAATAATCTACATAATCCAATCATCAAAAAGTACCTATTGAATACCTAGTGTGTACCATCTCTACTACGAGGTATTTGAATTTAGTAGTGAGCCAGATAAAGGGTTCTCTGCCCATAAGGAGACTTTACAGTAGTAAGAAGGTCAAATAATTACTTAAATCTCAAAATAATTAAAAATTAAACCGAATAGAGAATAATGGAATTTAGGCAGGAGGTCAGAAGATATCTCTAAATAGAGTACACTGAAGCTGGGACTTGAAGAATGAGGATTCATCAAGCCGATACATGGGAAGGGTATCCCATGCAAAGGGCCTAAGCCTAGAAAATCTTACCTCACAACCAATCAATCAGCAAGTCCTGTTAGTTTGGACACATTATCCTGAATGTATCTGCCTTTTTCTATTCATCATATTAGTCCAGATTATAATAATCTCTTGCTTAAACCACTGCCATAGCTTCCTAACTGAGCTGCCTGCTTCTCCTTGGCCTCCTTCAATTCCATTCTCCTCACGGGAGCCAGAGCCGTCTTTTAAAAATATAAAAGAGTTCACATCACTAACATGCATAAAATCCTTCAATAGCTTCCCTTTGCACTTCTTCCCTTCTGATAGCCATATGATGCATTTCATCTTGTCTTTTAGATTTTCACTTCAATGCACCTTCAAAATGAGGCCTTCCTTCAGGGCTCAATCTAAGATGGGACCCAGTCACTCTGACACATCATATTTATTCTTTTGAACTTTCTGTTTATGGCACATCTTCATCTCCTGAAACATACACTATTTGTCTATCCTAGACACTATCCCAACCAAGTGTCTCACTTAGTACCCAGCATATAGCAGATACTCAATTAAATAGAAAGGGTTAGAGAAGTATGCAGAGGTCAAGTCATCCATAGACCTTCCATCCACAGTGAGGAGTTGGGATTTTTATTCCAAATGTAATGGGAAGCTTTTGGGGAAATCTAACCAAGGGGGCAAAAATCATGCTGGCTATTGTTGTATGAAGAATACAACTGAAGAAAAATAATAATAGAAGTAAGAAGATGAATTAGGAACCAATTCAGAAATCTGAAAGACATGGTTTTGTATTGGACTAGAATGGCAGTATTAGAGATGGAGGAAAAGTGGATGATTTTTGTGATATAATTTCAACTTGCTGATGGATTGAATCTGGAGAGAAAGGAAAGTAAGAAATTAAGAACCATTCATATATATATGAAAAATATATATACATTCATATATATATTTATTATATATGAGATGGCAGGAAAGGAGAAGTTAAAGGAAGATAGATCTGGAGGTAGGATCATGAATTCAAACTGGATGCATTCAATCATCCTGAGCCAGACCTAATTTTCTGGCAACACATTTGGGTTTGCTTCAGGTCTGGTATTCCTCCTCAAAAGGCCAGTTTAAAGAAAGAAACAACTACATCTATTAACAGAAACAAACATCTTTTTAGCAGATATCCTGGCTTGATTAGACGGCAGCACCATAAGATACAAATAACAGCTCATGAAGGAGGATGAACATTCAGCTCTTCATTTTTTTAGACCAGTTTCCTGAACATGCCGAAAACAATTTTCTCAAATAATTCCAAGCCCTAAATATACTATACAGAAGAACTCATGGATCAGTAAGGCTTTCTGCTGCATTTAATTGAAAGATGATGCTATAGGATTTTACTCTTTGATTCCCACTTTACAATCCCTCCATGCCAACTGTAGCAACAGGGACATGTGGGACAGGAAGGAGCATCAGAGGTAACATGATACCATCAGCAGTGTGTTAGTCCCCGTTACTGAAGGAGGCCTGAGGATATGAACCGTGGTAGAAAGACTAGAGAAGGAAGCCTGTGCAGAAGTCCAAGAATGATAGTGACTGTGCAAGGAGCAGTGGCTTAAGGATAATGGAAACTGGAGAAAGGAGCATAGCAGGAGAATGGAAAGGACTTTGGGTGTCTTCCAGTTCTAAGATGAAATGCTGTCTTCCAGGCTTCCTAGTTGACTTGAAGATGGATATTCCAGTAGATACCAAATTATTAAAAATTAAAAATCACTTTTCAGTGATATTTTATCTTTGTGACAAAGGCAGCCATTACATTCCTCTTCATTCTCCTATTGATATTGTTTATGAAACAAGAGTGTTCAGGACTCTGATGTAATTCTAAATGTGTTAACATCTAGTAAACACAGATTTAGAATGCATGGCAAAGATTAAGAATGCAACCAAAAGTAGGTAAATGACAACAAAGACATTACTTTGGATGTTAAATTCCTCTTAACATCCTTGCAGAAAAAAATAAAACAACCATTGGTTGATAACTTCTAAGGAAAAAAAAGAGAATGATAGTCAATATTCTACTTGACAGAGATGATTATGAGAACTGAATGATTAATATTTCCAATTATGATTTTAATGTTGTAAAATAGAAGGGGAGAGTACCAAAATTAATATGATTTTTGTGAACATAAATTTCAATAATAACCTTAATACATAACCAAATAAAACATGGACAAAGAAAAAGCATGCATTAATGTAAGATCAACAAAATAAACTGGAAATTTCATTTACAACATTCCTATATTTTAAATTAAGAAATGTGTGCCAGGGATATCCACTTCCTGATGGGGATGCTTTGAAGTGCCTGAGTCCGGCCATAAAGCATAAGGACAGGAGCTGCCCTTCCTCTATTTTGCTGGATCCAATGTCCCACTAGGGATCCTAGGTCTCCTGGGACCAGGCAAGCATATACTCAACTCCCAAATGATAATACTGATTCCCTTGTGGTAATGACTTGACAATATGCTGGTAGGATGCATCCCCCTTGGCCTCTATTTTGAGACAGGTTTAATTCACTGGTCTATGAAGCTCCTGAGTACTTGAGTATTGAGCCTCATAGCATCTTTTGGCCACAGGCTGCCCAGGGGATAACTTTCAGGGATGGGGTAACAAGTGCCCAAATGCTCTTGCCCCCATTCTCCTCATCTTTTTTTTTTTTTTTTTTGAGTTTCCCTTCTTTATCTTTTGTCCTTCATCCTGTTTCTTTTCTCCCAATGGGACTAAATATCGCATCAGAAAAAAACTGTCAGCAAGGACCCCAGCCTGCAGCAACATGTAATTTATTTACCTTCTTTGAGGAGGAACGAGCCAAATCTTCAATCTGCAACCTCTTTTCACAGGGAGGTTTTGTTTTTAATCCTTGTAACTAGAAAACAAATTGTAAACATATACCCAGAAGATGATGTGTTTCCATACCTGATATGAACACTGGCATTTAAACAAGTCCTCTGGATCAAGTGGCTTCCTAAATCTTTAAATTCTACTCCTTTCTCCTCTATAAAATGGACCAAAAATGACTCCCTTGATGACACTGATGCTTTGAAGCATCCAGAGATCCTCAAAAAGGTATCTTGCCAACCTAGAGCAAAGTACTATTTTAACCTGAATCAAATTTCATGCAGCAAAATTAGTAAATAGAGCAATCCAGAATATAGGGTTAGCGTCCTTACACTACTCCAAGAAAGGAGACACAATTCCTAAAAATGTATGTCCTCCGAAAAATAAAATGAAGTTGTTCTTATTCCCCCACTTCAGGTAAATATATATTTACTCGTAGTTAAACCATCCAGGCATATAATAAGGCTGAAAATGGTGATAAACCTGTGTAATTGAATAAAAGCCAGCATGATTAGAAAGCCTGCTATGCCCTCCTAATAGAAGTGATGCCATCTACCCAGTAGAATTTACTTGTAAAGCTATTGTCATAACCTGTTAGGCTAAAGTAAACTACTTTTGTTTTTTTTTTTTTGTCTTTCTCTGACTTTATTTATTTATTTATTTATTATTTTTTACAAATTTATTTTTTATTGGTGTTCAATTTGCCAACATATAGAATAACACCCAGTGCTCATCCCATCAAGTGACCCCTCAGTACCCATCACCCAGTCACCCCCACCCCCCGCCCTCCTCCCCTTCCACCACCCCTAGTTCATTTCCCAGAGTTAGGAGTTTTTATGTTCTGTCTCCCTTTCTGATATTTCCCAGTCATTTTTTCTCCTTTCCCCTTTATTCCTTTTCACTATTTTTTATATTCCCCAAATGAATGAGACCATATAATGTTTGTCCTTCTCCGATTGACTTATTTCACTCAGCATAATAGCCTCAGCAAAGAAACAAACAATCCAATCATGAAATGGGCAAAGGACATGAACAGAAATCTCACAGAGGAAGACATAGACATGGCCAACAAGCACATGAGAAAATGCTCTGCATCACTTGCCATCAGGGAAATACAAATCAAAACCACAATGAGATACCACCTCACACCAGTGAGAATGGGGAAAATTAACAAGACAGGAAACCACAAATGTTGGAGAGGATGTGGAGAAAGGGGAACCCTCCTGCACTGTTGGTGGGAATGTGAACTGGTGCAGCCACTCTGGAAAACTGTGTGGAGGTTCCTTGAAGAGTTAAAAATAGACCTGCCCTACGACCCAGCAATTGCACTGCTGGGGATTTACCCCAAAAATACAGATGCAATGAAATGCCGGGACACCTGCACCCCAATGTTTATAGCAGCAATGTCCACAATAGCCACACTGTGGAAGGAGCCTTGGTGTCCATCGAAAGATGAATGGATAAAGAAGATGTGGTTTATGTATACAAGGGAATATTCCTCAGCCATTAGAAATGACAAATACCCACCATTTGCTTCGACATGGAAGTAAACTATTTTGTACTATACTTTGCTATCATTTAGGCCCTGTTCATAGTAAATGTGGTACTCTACAGGTTTTGAAAATTTGCACTAAATTCACATTTCAAGACATACTGAGAATTCATCCTCCAAGCTTCAGTCTGGGGCAAGTATTTTATAAGCTAGTTGTAAACCCTAAATATGAAGGGTAGTGATGAAAAGTGCAAGCCCCCCATGATAATAATACATTCAATAAAACTTTTTTTTCTAGTTTTACCAAACTACACACGAAAATGTAAGCACATAAATTCATACCATGTGTAAATAGAAGAATAAAAACTAGCAAGAAAAGAGCATCAGAAGCTCTAGCAGTATGGCCATTCTTTCCCTCAGTGTCTCATTTGTAAAATAGTAATAGTACTCACACAGTTCACAAGACTGCTTCACAGTCTGCTAAAAAAAAAAGGAGTAGCAAACATTAGCAAAGCTAGGTGGCACATGTTAATGAAATTATGGGAAACAGAGACATAGTGCTTAATAGTTCACATACCTGCATACTGCTAGTCAAATAGATAAGAGGGATTTCATACACTTTGTGTTTGACTGCTCAGCACTTTAGGGGTCAGAAAACCGTGGGATTCATATTCACAATGTAGCAAAATCCATCGGGCTGCCTGAAAGATCAGCTTCTGGACTCAAGAGAAAATGCTGACATAGACAAAATATGATTCTAGCAACCTCAGATTTTTCTTTTTAGATTTTTTAAGTCCACCAATAGCAAGTTCATGTGTTGCTCCTCCTCTTTCTGTTTTCTACTACACTATGTAGAAGGACCATGCCTACAAGTATGAACTGGCTGGCAAAGCTACATAGATATTTATATTAAAGGTTTGCATAATTAACATGCATCTATAAAGACAATCTTTTGTGTCCCTGGACCACTTTCAAGATAATAGTCTTACACAAAACAAGCCAACAGACATGATAAAAAGAATGAGACAATCACCAAACAAATAAGTACTGACCGGCTGACCAAGGAAAGAGAAGTAGAGAGAAGGCCATGAAAGAACTAGAAGAAACATTATAACCTACTTAAATCTTTGCTAAAGTCTTGGGGGCAAGGTACCATTGCTTCAAAAAAAAAAAAAACTTTAAAAAGTATAAAACATTCCTCTTGTTCTGGAGAAATACAAAAACACATTGGGAAAAGAGAGACAGTATGGGAACAAAATAAATTTGAAATGTTCTAAAGCAATAAAATCAAAAATGAAAAAACAGTAAACAGTTAATTCTTGTAATGTTATAGCAAAATTAAAAGAGCAATTATTTGGACTCATGAGGACAAGAGTTCCATGACTCAGTGGCCAAATGACCTTGGGTAAGTTCTTAAATTTATTGACTCTTAATTTCTTCACATTTTCTTCATAAAATGAGGACCAACACCTGTGCAATCTTTGTGCAATCTTTAGCACAAATGTTCATTACATGCAGTAGGTTAATTATTAAAATCCAAAATGAAGTCGAGTGAAAATCTCACCATGAAAATCTGTGAATACTATGTCATGTCTAAATTCTAATACTTTACCTAATAGTTTGTATATCCTATAGCTCATAGAATTCGGGAAATTCTTTTGCTTTTGTTTTTGGTTTTGGTTTTTTTAGAACTCAGAAAATTCAAAGCTGATGTCTAGACAGAAAGATCTTAAGACACTGGAAATGAGGAACTGAAAAATAACCTATAAAGTTGAGGAAATTAAAGTATAAGACAATTAGTTATTTATCCAGACTTCTAAAATATTTCTATATGTTTAGAAGTATTTTAACCAAGAGTCCATTAAAAGTCTTGAAAACCCAGAGTAACAGTGGAGACTATCTATAGGAGTAATTCTAAGGCAAGGCTTGACAGTCTGCCTTGTACTGCATTAACCATGATTATCAAACACCTATATGCCTTCCTATATGCTGGATATTACTAAGTGCTCCAAAGATTTTGCATTTAACCCAAATCATATTTTTTTTTCCTATCCCTTTCCAATTTAACTCATCTCTACACCTTGTAACAGGCTGAGGTCTGGAGGCCTGGCTCATACAAGGACTTACAACTGCTGGTCCTGTAGAGTCTCTAGGGTTTCTGCAGTAGCAACATTACATTTTCATTCTGAAACTTCCCAACCAGATGATGTTACTTCATACACTGTAGACCTTCTGAGTCTTGCAAATGCATAGCATCAGATCCACAAGAGCCTGTTCTTATTAGTTCCCCTTAACTTTCCTTGTGCTAACCTGCTTGCTAGGACAAAGATTCCCCTTACTTTGCCTTATGACCCATTTCTATAGGATTTTCCTTTGACAGCAAGATTTCCAGGGGAATCTAAGTATTGAATCCCTGGGTGCTTTTAGTTGCACCTGTTTTATTCTTTACAGAGTCATTAGAATTTGGCTGAGAGGACTGAACAGTGGGTAAACATTGAGTTTGTAAAAGAGCAGCTCAGCATGGCATTTTTTCCCCCAAAGTGCAATGGAGTGCATCCTGTGGCAGAAAATTTAGCCACAACCAACCACCTTTTAGTTTATAATTTGGAGCTCTCTCACTATCTGTTTCTAGGATTTCTCCCTTTAGTCTTGATGTTTGAGGCAAATTCTGCATAATAAATGGGAGGAGCTGGGGTAGGAGAAACTGGGGAGAAAGTGTCAAGATACCTCTACCAGGAAATAAAACGATCCTATGCAGTCTACATTGAATACAGATGTACACAAGACAGCAACTCTGTCCTGTAAAGTTGCCAAGAATACACCAGCTACATATGGCCTCATACTAGGCTGGAGAACCATGATAAGATAATCTGATAAACAATTCCTTTATAATTAGAAGCAGAGCTATAAATTGTGCTATTGTCCTGGATCTGCCTGATACCTTAGCAGTTAATGAGTACCCACTATCAGCCGGGAACTGGACTAGGGAATGGAACTTTGTTTCTCTTACTGCTCTTTTCTTTACCCACAACCATGGGTCAGGGCCTTATTCCCAGCTGGATTCTTAAAATCACTTAATAATAGAATAGTCCCATACCAAACCAACTTTCACATCATACTGGGATTACTTTACCTCTAAATATAGTGTTGACCATTTCACTTATCTGATCAAAAATCTTTAGTAGCTCTCCACTGTGTACCCAGTTAAGTACAAAATGGTTCTTTTCTGCTTCTATTTCCCTCTGTTTTCTCTAGTCAGGCTTCTGGACAAATCCCACAAAGTCAGCAATTCTCTAGAGTCTCCAAGATAAGCAAGTGTGAAACAGCCAGGATGTTAAGACATTCTGGGAGTTTCCCTATTGAAAAGAAAGTTGGTGATGACCAACAACTTACGAAGGAATGGATCCATGATGAAAAGCCAGGAAGGAGATGTTACACACTTCATACACATCACTCAACCAGATAGTTTTCACTGGCAGCCATTCTCAAAAAAAGAGAGCACTAAGCCCATGAGAGGCTAGTGATCTCAGATGTTTGCATATGAAGAAGTGGTGGCGACCACTTTCAATTACACCCAGTTTTCCTTCTCTCTCTCTTCCACCAACCTGAAGACTGACTATACAAGCCATTAATTTCTCATCCTTGACTTGGAGAATATTCCTTTCTTTTTAAAACACCTCCATATTGTATACAAAGATGCTTGTTACATCAAATATTGTCACTCCACTCTGACTAGCATTCTGTATGTTTGTGTGCCTTAAAAGTGGAAGAATATTGAACTCCTAGAAGGTGGAGGTTTGAGCAAGTCAGATGTGGACTGAGTGTGTATGGGTGATGTGTATGACACAATCACCAACACCTTCCTGCTGACATGAGGAACAGGACAATTATGTGTGCAATCCCCACTTCTATTCAACACTATGTTGGAGTTCCTGGCTAGTGCAAAAAGGCAAAAACAAAGAAACAAAGAGTTTATAAGAACTGAGAGCTCTTTATTCATATAGGACATGACTATGGTTGAATAATTGATATATACACTTTTAGAAATAATATATTCAGCAAGGTCACTGGATACAAGATACAAGAGTGATATACAAAAAATAATTCTGTATCAGACTCATATCTAGAATGAATAAGCAACTTCTATAAATCCATTTTTATTTTTTTAAAAAAGATTTTATTTATTTATTCACAAGAGACGCAGAGAGAGAGAGGCAGAGACACAGGCAGAGGGAGAAGCAGGCTCCGTGCAGGGAGCCTGATGTGGGACTCGATCCCTGGACTCCAGGATCACGCCTTGGGCTGAAGGCAGGCGCTAAACCGCTGAGCCACCTAGGGATCCCTATAAATCCATTTTTAAAATATATATTACCCAATAGAAAACAGGAAAAAGTTTGAATAGGTGCCTCACAAGAGGTATTCAAATAGAAAATAATCATATGAAAAGGAGTTCATCCTCAGTAGTCATCAGGGAAATGCAAAGGAAAACCATAATTTACCACTACATACTCACCTAAAATTGCTAAAATTAGAAAGCTTGACAATACCAAATTTGACAAAGATGTGGAACAACAGCTGGAGCTCTCATACACTGCAAGTGGGAGTGTAAATGGGTACAATTGCTTTGGGAAACTGGTTAGCCTCATCTACTAAAGGTGAGCATATACAAACCCTAAGATCCAGAAATGCCATCCAAAAGAAATACATAAATATATGCACAATACACGGACAGGTAGTTTCTGAAAAAGTTATACATAGAATTACTATATGACCTAATAATTTCACTCCAAGAGAAATGAAAACATATGCCCACACAGAAATGTGTTTGCAAATATTTATAGCAGCATTATTCAAAAGGTAGAAATAGCCAAAAGGTAGAAACAACCCAAATGCCTTTGGATGAATGGAAGAACAAACTGAAGTATATCAATATAGTGATATATTATTCAAGTATGAGAAGAAACAAAGTACTGACATGTGTCTTAATGTGGATAAAACTTGAACATGTTATTCTCAGTGACAGAAGCAAGAGACAAAGGTCACATATTGTTTGATTCCTTTTATATAATATATCCAGATAGGCAAATCCATAAAGACAGAAAATAAATTGGTAGTTATCATGAAATGGGGGAGAGGATATGAGTACATTAATTACACTGAAATGTACATTTTAAAATGGTTAATTGTATGTTATATGAATTTCACCTTAATTTTTTAAAGACATATAAAATGGCTCTTTTCTGGCCTCTCTTTCATGTTCTCTGGAAACCTCATTCTTATTCTAAACAAGCAGTCATCACTTTGCACAGTACTGGCATGAATTTCAGTTATCATAGTTAAGTTAAATCATACCAGGCTCCGAACAAAATGACCCAAATTTCAGTTACCACAGCATAATAATTATTAGTAATTGCATAAATTAGAAACTTCACACCTAGCTCTTTGGTGTATGTATATATATACATATATATATATATGTATATATATATATATATATATATATATATAGAGAGAGAGAGAGAGAGAGAGAGAGAGAGAGATGCATCATGATCAGTGACTAATTACATCACTTCTCTCAAAGCCAGCCAGTGACTGGCCACTGCACCTCTATTACTCAGTCTACACATAAACAGTAAAGAATACAGTTGTGTTGTTTCCCAGTGATAAATCCACATGACACTTTACAAAAATGGATAATTGAAAGAGGGAATTGGACTCTTTTAATAGAAATCAAAATTTTAACAGAGATAAAAATTCAGCAAGGAAATAGAATATGAAATATCAAAACTGAAACTCTCATCCAAAGTAGAGTATACAGAAGAAACAGCTGACCACAGGATTGTTGACAGAGCTACCATTTGAGAGACTCAGAATGTACAGTCTGAAGAACTTACTGAAGGTGAACTTATCAACATAAATGAGGAAAGAGGTTTTGACAAAAAGGATGAAGATGTCCCAGAGGAAGAGTTGCTGGCAAACGACTTCAATATTAAAGGAGCTCTCAGAGATATTTTGCGACATTGAAAGCATGAAGGATAAAATTTTGGAAGCTAATCAAAACTTAGAAAGGGGTATGACAATATGCCAAGGCATAGAAAAATGTTCACTCCTCATCATAAATTATAAGCAAGATGACAAGTTATTAAAACCACTCTTGATAGGTATTTTACAAAAACAATAATATATTTTAATTCTCAATGTTTCTCATGTTTTTATTGCAGTGTATAAAATACCTTTACTGCTTTAATTTCCTTATGTATTTCTAACCAACAGTTTTTCTTCTTTTAACAGAATTCTTTTAAAGTTGCTGAACAACTAGAATTCTTCCCAATGACTATTAAAAATGCTTTGTGTGGTTTCAGCTTGCATAGCCATTTTTATGATCCCACACTTCTATGCAAAACTAAAACAGCCTGTACTCTACTCTTTATATTCCATATTCTAGTCAAATACTCACTATTACCACTAATTTAAAATATTTGCATACCTCCTAACAGTATCTTTGCCCCATAATATTGGCTTAAGAAATATTTGTTTCCTGGGCGCCTGGGTGGCACAGTTGGTTGGGCAACTGATTCTTGGTTTGGGGTTTGGGCTCAGGTCCTGACCTCAGGTTGGTGAGATCAAGCCCCACATATGGATAATTGAGCCCCACGCCTTCATGGTTGGCAGTGCAGAGTATGCTTGAGACTCTCCCTTCTCTCTGCTTCCACACTGTGCTCTCTTTCTCTCTAAAATAAATAAATAAGTCTTAAAAATATATATTTGTTTCCACCACTCCCTTTCCACTTGGTGACTTTGATCATGACATTTCCTTACCCTATAATTCCTTCCCCTTACAATTTTAAACTCACCTTCCCTCATGAAGATATTTTCTGACTTCCTGCTCCCCCAAGTTAGGTTATCCCACCTTCCTTCCCTTGAAGCCTCTGCCCACTATAATAAAAAAAATAGCCCTTTTCAATTAGCAGCAATTACCTCTTAATATATCCTTGTTGTAATATAATATATGTCTGGTTTTCAGTTTTGTTTTTGGGTTTTGTTTTTGTCTTTGTTTTTGCTTTTTTTGTCTTTGTTGTTGCAAGTAGGGAACTGTGTGATTAAAATGGTATATAACAGAATATATGCATCTACAAATAAAGACAAAAAATAGACACAGAGAGGGAAAACCAGAACTTCTCTTTTATTTTTTATTAATATAAAAATCCTAAAACAGAGCTTCCTTAGGAAACAGTTAATATCTTATTATTGCTTTTCATTTGAGTGTTTATATAATACTGGAACCTCTAAAACATCTATGTTAAGAACAAAGCCTATGTGAGTTTTATTCCTCAAGGATGTGGAGGAAAGACAACACTGTACCCAGTAAATATTTTCCAGTCACTCTAACAACCACCCAATTGCTGTGTTCAACTGTACTTTTTACACTTTGCCCTTGAATAAATAGTTATTTGACTCTGAAATTTCTTGAACCGAAAGCTCTTTGTTGAAGACCTCACAAGACTTTTAATAGAGACAACTAAAATAGCAATCGATTTTCCCCCCAGTTGGAGAATGTATTCAAAAGATTAGTAAACAGCTTCTACTATGCTCTCCCTTAAGAATGCTTTGATACTTTGAAAAAAAAAATACATGTAAGTCAATATTTGTTTTCTTTTATGATAACCACATGCAGAATTTTCTGGGACAGTAGTACAGTACAGCTATTATTTTTGGGGAGTGGGACAGTTTTCTGTTCACACTCTTATTCTATGTGACTTACTTGAAATTAGTTCTAGTTGATGCATACTTGGATCAATTTCTGCCCACATCACACACAACATGCTACATTACACTGTCAGGCAACCTACATTCACTGCCATCTCATCCATGATGGTAGACACATCAAGTAGCCATTTTATTTATAACCCCATCCCTTTAGCCATGGATGATTGGATCAGAATGCGCACTTGTCTCAATCTCAGCCAGAGTCCCTTCTCTCAGGAATTGTATTTAGAACTGAAAGATAGTCCTTTTAGAAGTGTCTGGACCTGTGAGGTATAGGCTTAGAAATGTGGAGAAGAGAGGCGCCTAGGTGGCTCAGTTAAGCCTTCGGCTCAGGTCATGATCCCAGGGTCCTGGTATTGAGCCCTGCTTCTCCCTCTCCTGCTCCCCTTCTTGTTTTCTCTCTCTCTCTCACTCTCTCTCTTTCTCTCTCTCTCTGTCAAATAAATAAAAAATTTTTAAAAAGACAATGTACTTCCTATTAGAAAAAAAGAAATGTGGAGAAGAAATTTCACTTGTGCAAAAGAAACCAGTCTTCAGAGAGAAAAAAACAAATTTCTGATCCCTAGTTTCAACTCCTTTCTAAGCCTAAGTTCTTTTCCACTACTGGATTCCATGATTCATCCTTCTATCTTTATAATGAACTCTCCTTGCCAAATTAAGCTTACTAGAATTACTTTCTGTTGCTTGCTACTGTGACTCATAACAAAAACAAGAAATATCTTAATGCAGTTCTGTGTAGAGACTTCATCTTTGAAATGGGAATAATGATGATTTTAATATTATAAATCTCAATAGTAGACAAGCAGAACAGTGAATGTCCTTTTAAAATTAGAATCAACTACTAATTATCTTTATGTATAAAATTCACAAGCTTTTCCTAGGAAGGCTTTGTTACTTGTTCTAAGATTGCTATGTAGTTCATACTACTAATTTGCTATATTCAAATTGATCTACTACTGCACAAAAGCACATCAGTATTTTACATAATAACCAGTCTTTTAGACCTGCAAGTAGCTCTCTACCCTGAGTCAGTTACGTGGTTTCAAACATCTTAGTAGATCTCTGAGACATTCTCCTAAATGAAAAATAATTCCAATATCTTAGAGTCTGTATTGGTTTCCCTGGTGCTACAAGATCTTTATTGGGAAAAATTTCTCTAATCTGACCACTAACCATAATGGTGCTTGTTTGCTTTCTAATATTATTTACCTTTAGAAATGTTTAGTTATTGATTTTTCAAACTTAGTATTTTCTAAAATGCACTTGATATTCACTTAGAAGATTTTTTTCTTTTCCTATTCAATTTCTCATGGGTCTTTAATCCCACTCTCATCACTAAACAGTATATCTAAACTTGCCATAAAATTGGGAAGCTGAATAAATGGAATCTAAGTAAAAGCTAGAAGAAAAGCTGTTTCCTAAGTTTAGCAGACAATCAAGCCCATTCATTTTTTCCCCAGCCCATTCTTGATGTATTAAAAATAACATGATTATACAGTCAAGGCCCAGAATAGCCATTTTTTATTTACTGAAAACACTGTTAACAAATAGGGTTTATTTCCATTATTTGCCCTAACCTCTGAAAAAGTTCTTGACTATCATCAAATGTTTTAAAAGGTAGTGAGACTCCAAATTTTACTGGTCCCAACAATATAGTTAGGACCAAAACTTTCAAAAAAATAAGTCAATTTGCTAATCCTTTGTTGAGTACCTAGAGCATAACTGGCAAATTGGTTACTTTATTGTTCTAATGTCAAGGTCAGCAGGTGCTTTCTTTTAATTATGATTTTTTGAAAGGTTCCTGTTTTCCTCACTGAATCAAAATGTATTTGATTTTTATAAATATGGTTAAATAAAATAGAACATTTCATAGCTGGAATATGATCTCAGATAATCTTTTTCAGTGAAACAGAGTATTATTTTTTTAAAAACACAAAAGAATAAAAAGAACCACAATTGATAAATATTATCAATGTATTTTCTTACCAATAGCTATTAATATATACCAATAGCTATTAATATATACCTAATCAACTATATAATATTGATTATCAAAGTAACTGTATTTTACTTTCTCTTTAATACTAACTGCAATGAGGGGGCACCTGGGTGGCTCAGTGATTGAGCATCTGCCTTTGGCTCAGGTCATGATCCCAGGATTGAGTCCTGCATAAGTCTCCCTGCAGGAAGCCTGCTTCTCCCTCTGCCTGTGTCTCTGCCTCTCTCTCTGTCTCTCATGAATGAATAAATAAAATCTTTTTAAAAAACTGGCTGCAATGGCATAGTAAAGGTTTTGAGTCAGAAAAAGTTTAAGGAATAGGAATGGGCATTTAAATTAAACTAAATTATACATATGTATAATTATGAAATTATATAATATATAATTATAAATTATAAATATATAATTATATATATATATATAGGAGTTCTGATCAAAGAATATTTTGTGTAGAAGAGTTAAAGCTATAGAAACAGAATAGAAAGCTCAAAAATAGACCCCCCCCATACATATAGTCAACTGATCTCTGACCAAAAAAAAAAAAAAAGGCAACACAGTGAAGTAAAGAGACTCTCTTCAACAAATGGTGTCAGGAAACTGGGCATCCACAAACAAACAAAAAAAAATCTAAGCACAGTTCTCAAACCTTTCACAAAAAAAATCAAGTCAAAATGGACTAGAAACCTAAATGTAAAATGCAAAACTATAAAACTCCTAGAAAATAAGATAGAAGAAAACCTAGATGACCTAGGTCATAGCAGTGTCTTTTTAGATATGTTGTGACATAATCCATGAAAGAAAGAGTTGATAGGATGGGCTTTGTTAAAATAAAACTTAAGGGACGCCTGGGTGGCTCAGTGGTTAGGTGCCTGCCTTCAGCTTGGGGCATGATCCTCGGGTCCCGGGATTGAGTCCCACATCAGGCTCCCTGTGTGGAGCCTGCTTCTCCCTCTGCCTGGGTCTCTGCCTCTCTCTCTCTCTCCCTCTCTCTCTCATGAATAAATAAATAATCTTTTAAAAAAATTAAAAACTTCTGTGAAATAAGTATCAAAAGAATTAGAAGACAAGCTACAAACTGGGAGAAAATATTTGTAAAAGACATATATAATAAATGACTATTATCTAAAATAAAGAATTCTTAAAACTCTGCAATAAGAAAACAAACAGTCCAGTTAAAAAAATGGGCCAAGGACCTTAATAAATATTTCACCAAAGAAGATATACAAATGGAGAATAAGCACATGAAATGATACTCCACATTATGTCATCAGAGAAATGCAAATTAAAACAGTAACATGCCACTATATACCTCTCAATCTGATGAAAATCTGGAACACTGACAACACCAAATGCTGGCAAAGATGTAGAGCAACAGGAACTCTCATCAATTGCTAATGAGAATGCAAAATGGTACAGCCACTCGGGAAGACAGTTTGGCAGTTTCTTATAAAACTAATCATACTTTTGCCATATGATCTAGCAATCACACTCCTTGGCATTTACCCAAAGGAGTTGGAAACTATATCCACCCAAAAACCTGCACACGGATGTTTATAGCAACGTTATTCATTATTGTCAAAACTTGTAAACAGCTATAATGTCCTTCAGCAGGTGAATGTATACATCTCACAGTGGAATACTACTTAGCACTAAGCAGAAATGAGTCATCAAGACATGAAGAAGCTTAAATGCATATTATGAAGCTAAAGAAGCCATTATGAAAAGGCTACTTACTACATTATTCCAACTATATGACATTCTGGGAAAGGCAAAACTATGGAGACAGTGAGAAGATGAGTGGCTGTCAGAGGTGGTAGGAAGGGTAAGTGAATAGGCAGGGCACAGAGGACTTTTAAGGCAGTGAAAATGCTCTGTGTGATAGTATAGTAATGGATCTATGTCATTATATAACTCTTCATACCCATATACCCATAGAATGTACAGCAAGAGTGAACTGTCACATAACCTTAAGGACTTTGGGTGATTATGATGTGTCAATAAGGTCATCCTTGGTAAAAAAAAAAAAAAAAAAAAAAGCACCATTTTGGTAAGTGATATGTTGATAATGGGGGAGGCTCTGTATGTGTAGGGAGTCAGGGTCAGGGGATATGGGAAATCTCTGTGTCTCTCTCTCAATGTTATAAAACAAAAACTGCTCTAAAAATGAAGTCTTCGAAAAAAATTTAAAAATGAAATACTGATTTATGCTACAACATGGATGAACCTTGAGTATAGTAAGCTAAATGAAAGAAGCCAGACATAAAAGGCCACGTATAGTATAGTATGGTATAGTATAGTATAGTATAGTATAGTATAGTATAGTATAGTATAGACTTACATGAAATATCCAGGATAGGTAAATTCATAGAGACAGAAATTTTGTTAGTGGTTGCCAGGAATTGGGAAGAGGGAAAATGGAGAGTGACTGCTGGTGGATATGGGGTTTCTTTTTGGGATAATGAACATATTCTGGAATTCCATAGTGGTGATGGTTATATAACTTTGTGAATATATGAAAAGCCATAGGATTATACACTTACAAAAGGTGAATTTTATGGTATGTGAATTGTATCTCAAAGGTTATATTTAAAAAACATTTTTTACAGGCAAGTAAAATTAGATAGAATCAATACACATGATAATAAATCACTTGATTATAGTCATCATATTTTATCCTAAAAATGACCTCAATGCAGTTAGTAATCTGTATGTACAGAAGCATCCCCCCATAGAAAATCACCATGCACAAACAACACCTCCAGGATAGAGATAGGAGTCACACTGGAGAGCAGTGGGGAGGCTCTAGAGAAAGAAAAATCACATGTTAAGCTTTAAGGAGACAAGGAAAAAAATAGTGTTTTACTTCTCAAGCACCTTCAGGCCTTTGGGTCCTGAATCATTAAAAAATTGAGAAAATACAAATATGAATTTAGAACAGCTTGCAGAAATGGACCTAAGAATCCATCTAAATTTGGATATTAATTTAGTGCTACCCACATGACCTTTTCCTGACTCTGTGCATGCTGCGATAGTCCTAATACCAGACTTTCCCAAATGTTTTCCTTTGTCAGAAAACATCACGAGGGAAAAGAAAATTAATTTTCACCCAGTCGTGCAAGTGAACACAGCTGGGGTTTTCCACAGTAGCTGATAGGACATTTCACCTTTTCAGGGCAGTGTCTTGATAACGCCAACCCTCATTTTGTGCCCTCCCGAAGCAGAGTCCTCTATTTCCTCCAGTGCCTCAGAGAATGAGATCCCAATTCCTTAGTGTACGAGTGTGATTTGTTGAAATTTATCTGCAGTCCCTGGCAACGTCACTGACACCAAAACGGATGCATTTAGTCTTAAGTACCTTAGCAGCAAATTCCCTTTTGAGCATTGGTATGTGATAAAACATTAGAACTTCGGGATCCCTGGGTGGCGCAGCGGTTTGGCGCCTGCCTTTGGCCCAGGGCGTGATCCTGGAGACCCGGGATCGAATCCCACGTCGGGCTCCCGGTGCATGGAGCCTGCTTCTCCCTCTGCCTATGTCTCTGCCTCTCTCTCTCTCTCTCTGTGACTATCATAAATAAATAAAAAATAAAAATTAAAAAAAAAAAAAAAAAAAAAAAGAACTTTACTCTTTGGAGTGAAATGTAATACTGCATGACCTGCAAGAAAATGGATTGGGGAGAACTTCTTGCAGCCATTTGTCCCAGTAATTGACCAACAGAGAACAATAGAGCAGTATTCCTCAATACTAGTATCCTACTGGAAGCATCTTGCCCTTCTTCTTAGACATTTTATAAATTGGAACGCTAGTAGGACAAGCACATTTCTCCATTAAACGGATAAATTTGGCTCCTGGAACATGAGCAACAGCAGCATAGCACCTACAAACAACAATGAAGAGATCCATTTCCATTGCTTCCCAGAACTTGTGAGTCTCTTTAAGGATGAAAGTAATCTTTTCATGTTCCATCTTGAGAAGTGACCAGATTGGCTCTGAAGCTGACATTTACATCCATCACATTCTGATAAGAAGCCGTTTCTAGCTAACTTTGTTTCCAAGTAATTCCCAAACTATTTAAAATTAAGCTGATGGGAGAAAAAAAAATGAAAGGGTTCCACCATAGAAAGGATACCATGGCAAACAGAGAAGTGAGGATTACACTCAAGACTTGTTTCTTGAGTGTTGCAAATGCATAATGCACATCTGCAATAATTAAGGGATCCTGTTCATCTGAAAAGCATAATATCCCAGCACATCATTTTACATGAAAGATCATCTAAAAACCTCCTCATTTTTTTGCCTAAATCTATAGCTCACTTGGAATAATTACATGGAAGAGAAAAACATTCTTTTCCTAGTAAACAGTGCAGTGGGTTTTCCCACCTCAATTCCTCTCTCTCTCTCTCTCTCTCTCTCTCTCTATATATATATATATATATATATATATATATATATATATATATATATCTGGCCCCAGTGTGTGATTTTTTTAAGCATTGCAAAATGTCAATATACAAACAAAGGAGACCAGAAGCAAACCCCTGCTATCACAGAATCTTGTTGTATAAACCGAGAAACACTGACATGTAATAAAACCTTATTCCCTTTTTTCCCTCCTTTTGTAAATGATTTGCTTCCCCCTCCTTCTTCATGTATAAATAAACAGAAAAGTGTCTGTATATTTGGTGTTTTTTTCTCCTTTGGTCTTCATAATCAAGGGCTATTACAGCAATAGATCTTATCAGTGGAATGGCAGTCCCTCTGCACCTTCAGTTCAGATTTTTGTTTATGCTTGGCTGCCATTGTGGCTGTTCCTGATAGTTTTAGGTCAGCCATGACAGACTATGGGTGACACTAAATAAACAAGCTGGGAGTCTGGGACCAGCCAGGAAGGAGTGGTACTAGGGCTCACAGTTTGATTTTCCTTGATTAATCGCCCCTTTTATTTAGAATAACTTATTGTGTACAGTACCTGCATGTCTGGCTGAGCAAATTACACCATCAGTAGGCAAGAACTTAGAAATCCTCATAAACAAAGAGAAACAAGGAAGACAAGTACAGCTTACTCAACTGCAAAGTGAAGCTGCTGGCTTTAGGAGCATGATCAGGGTTGTTTATTTATTTTCTTAAATAGTGTATAGCTCTTTCTTCTGCTGCTTGTTATCCTGCTCTGACCTAAGTAACCTTGTCAAACCACCTCCCAGGCTGCCCAAAGAGTCACAACCAGCAGACTAATCATTCTGAATGATAAGAAAGGGCATGATTCCTAGTGCTCAGTGTCTCAGGATCCATCTTGGGTCCCCAGAAGGACTCCTCGTGTGTGTGTGTGTGTGTGTGTGTGTGTGTGTGTGTGTGTGTAGCTGCAGCTACCAGGTTTAAAGAAGAGGCTGCTGAATAGGGCAGTGCTATCTTTTTATTTTCTGCCTTTCAACTCAGTTCAAAATCATCCCCAGTTCCTACTGTGTGTTAAGCACTATAGCGTTCATTTTAAAATCATTGTTAACCATTAATTTCCTCAAATTGTGCTCATAAATTAAGCAAAAACTTGTGACTTGTGAAGCTGATTAAAACCATTTGGGAAGAAAATTTATTCCCCAAATTCTACACAGGTTAAAAGCTTGGCTGTCAGGAATATTCCTTTGGTTCAAATTCAGCAGGTTAACAAAAGGTCTTAGGAGTCGTCCATAGCCAGATTGCAACAAAAAAAGATAATAATGGAATTTAGAAAAATATGTAAATAATTAGAGTATAAAAACAACTACCAAATGCTATGTACAAAAAATTCATGGACAAATGTCAATAGAGAACCTCACCAGTAACGAAAGAAGGATTAAAATGTAACATTATTAAACTATAATTTTTCACATATCAAAAATGCAATTTATTTTTTTTTAATTAAGGGCAATACTCTCTGCTGGTGAGGCTATGGTGAGTTGGGTTTTCTTATATTCTCCGGCTGCCAGTGGAAAATTAAATCTTATAATCTTTCTGGGAAGTTAGAATTCCCACGGCTACTACCCTATTCTAAGGCAGTCCTTCTCAAACTCTAATTTGTAATAGAATCATCTGGGACTTCAAAAAACAAACAAACAGGGATCCCTGGGTGGCGCAGCGGTTTGGCGCCTGCCTTTGGCCTGGGGCGCGATCCTGGAGATGCAGGATCGAATCCCACGTCAGGCTCCCTGCATGGAGCCTGCTTCTCCCTCTACCTGTGTCTCTGCCTCTCTGTCTCTCTCTGTGTGACTATCATGAATAAATAAATAAAATCTTTAAAACAAACAAACAAACAAACAAAACCACTCAGGTTCTGATTGACTAAATCCAGGTGGGGACTGAGATTGTGAATTGCCGACAAGCTTCAAGGCAAAGGGGATGCTGCAGGTCCAGGGAGGATATTTTAAATTACAAATTGTTAGGAGGCTCCTCAATAGTCTCCCCAAAAGAGCTGCACCTAAAGAAATGTGTGTAGAAGGCAGGTATCACAGGTAACCATACGTGTGATCATCATGGTATGGTACACTGAAGGAGAGGGATGACCCAAAGATGAGAGGCCAATGCTTAAAGCCTAAAGGTTTCCTAAGAAAATAGTAAGTTCCATGTTGGATGTGGTATTGGGAGGCTCCTATGGTATAATCATGTGGGCATGTGTAAAAGGCAGAGGGACATGCAGGTTTAGAGCCTCAAAAGTTCAGAGTAGAGGCATATTAGGTTGAGTCACATGAAACTGTCAATAACCAACCACTTTTAACCTACAAAAATAGCCATGTCATATGGTTCAACCTAATAAATTAGAGGATAACTTTCATGGTGGTAATAATTGAATATGTGGAGGTGTATGATATTAGCAAGGCTAAGCACAAAGACATATCTAGTGACTGAAATTTGGAAAATGTCTACATTTAGAGAATGAGCAGAAAAAGAGAACTAATAAATGAGACTGGATTTATTTGCTAGGGCTGCTGAAACAAAGTAAAACAGGCTGGGAGCTTACAATAGAAATTTATTTTCTCATAGTTCTGGAAGGTATAAATCTGAGATCAAGCTGTCAGTAGGGATCACACTTTCTTTGGAGACCTCTTTCCTCGGCTTATAGAGGGCCATCTGCTCCATGTGTCTTCAAACGGCCTTCCCTCTGTACATGTCTATGTCCTAATTTCCTCTTTCTTTAATGATACCAGTCATACTGCATTATGGCCAATCCTAATAACTTTATTTTAGGCCCTTTACAACTTCAAAGATCCTTTCTCCAAAAGGATCTTAGTCACATTCTGAAGTACTGGAAATTAGGACCTCAATTTGAGGGAAACACAGTCCAGCCCGTAAGGAAAATTGACAAAGAATTTTCAAAAAGATAGGAAGAATCAAATTGCAGTTTCAGAATCTTAAAGAAGCACAATTTCAGCACTGAACCCCCAAAACAAGAATACAACAGAAGGATGATGGATGGGAGGTTGGAAGAGTCCATTGGACTTGTAGGTCTTTGCTGACATTAGAAAAGCATTTTGAGTGCTAAAATTGGGGGTGGAACTCAGAACAGGAAGGCAAAGAAGTGAAGACATCACAAAAAGATTAAAGAATCCCACGGGACCAAATAAAACAAACATAAATCCTTGGTCAATCCTGGGTCCGACACTGCTATGACCCAGCAACTCCCTTTCTCTCCCAACTGAGGCACCTCTTTATTTTCCCAGTAGGAGACCAAATTTCTGCACCTTAAACCATGTGTAGTCCTAAGTTCTGGGACAATTTCTATATTACCCTCTGACTATTCTACTGCCTTCAGGATAAAATGTACAGTGGGAATCACTGCCAAATCATCCCCCTCCAGTAGATGGAGTTTACTTAAGAACACAAGCTTCAAAGAGGAAGGAAAAAGGTTCTATTTTGTCTCGAAATTAGTCAAAGATAAATAGTCAATAATGAGGCATCCAAGTACATTTGCTGTTCATATGACATCATCTCCATAGCATCGTATGGCAAGGTCATAAAATTACCCACACTCTTCTGGCAGGTATCCTTACTGTCAGATATCAAGGGAAAGGAAGTAAATTTACCCCCAAATAAAAATATTTCAGTCATTTCAGTATAAAACTTCCTTTTAGTTTAAACATTCAGTTCATTGATAATTCACTTTTAATCAAGATCCGCTCAAGTACTCCCTCCTTTGAAGATCCAACCACTTGCAGACTTTGCCATCTTCTTCCTTCTCTTCTCAAAATGGTATCTGGGTATGTGTTGGGGGAAGGAGCTTGCCAAGTCTTGAGGCACTGGATTGAAGAAGTCCGCTCTGATCTATCATGTTCTTTCACCCAGCAGCTCCTCCCTCTGCTGGCCTTCAGGTCTGAAGTCAGTAGCTTGATGTGCTTGATGCATGGCCCGTTCTAACTTGAGTGAGGCCTGTTGATGAACCCTTGACTCTTACTGTTGAATTGACATAGGCATCCGGTATTCAGCCCCTGCTTTGATTTACCTCCCCAGAGCAGATAACACGCTAAGCCTACCAGATCTCAGGTCGGCCCCAACTAGAATACAGTCTCAGCAAAGACAGGGTTTTATCAATAGAATTTTTCACTGCTGTATTCCCAGTGCTTAGAACCTTCTCTTATCCATAGTCAGCAGTCAGTGCTTAATAAATATCTAGGATAAATGAATTTTCTAGGCTTGACTCTTGCTGTGCTAACGGAAAAATATCCTTTTTTTCTTTCTTCTTTTCACCTTGTTCCACATTTATTTGGCAAACTCCTTCTTTGAGTTTCTGAAACAGAATTTTAGCTTTTTTTCCCCACCTTATATTGCGTCTTTTTAAAAAAGATTTTATTTATTCGCAAGAGAGGCAAAAACATAGGCAGAGGGAGAAGTAGGCTCCCTATGAGGAGCTCGATGTGGGATTTGATCCCAGGACCCAAAGGCAGATGCTCAACCACTGAGCCACCCAAATGCTCCTATATTGCTTCTTTGATGATTCTAAAGCCTTCCTCTTTCCTCTCTTCCTACCTTCACACAAAGGGAGATATTTCCCTCAGCCTATGGAGAGAAGAGCATTCAATACACACACACACACACACACACACACACACACACACACACACATTTACTGATCCCAAGTTGATAAACAAGGAAAGCGCTTCCCCAAAATGTTGGGTTTCATGTCTTTCATAACCAACTGAAAGGGAAGAATCATAAAAGGCAAAACTGGAAAAGTTTTAGGAGGGAATGCTTCTTCTCCATCCTATTTGTTTCTCCGAGGGAGTTAAAAAAGAACAACTTGATACCTTTGCTCCTCTTTCATTTTGCCAGCAAAGATGGAGGCATAAGAGGCAAATGGAATTATCAGATTAGTAAATTTGATATGACCCTGCCCCTCTCCTTGCTCCTAGGCAGCAGGTCAGCCCATTGGATGCTGGGACTCAGCTCAGCAGGCCCATCCGAATGCACTCTAAGATATATTGTTCAAATTTATCAGTAATAAAGGTGATCTTTCAGTACTCCATTAGCTTACTGCTGATTTATTTCTTGATTAATTCAGAATCTGGGTAAGGAAGAGAAGCATTATTTATTGTGCTGTCTCAGAAAACCCCCAAATTGGAATATTCTCCTCAAACTAGATCTATCAATAGATACTTAGTCATTAGATAATGAAAATCCAAAGTATGCATGGTATGGATGAAATAAATGTCTAGGTTGAATTATTTAACATGTTGCAGAGTATAGGAGATAACAGAATTCAGCATTCTGATGCTATCCAGCCCCATCTTTTTACTTCCATCTTGGCCAGAATGCTTATTTTGTCTAGATTTGTTAAAGAAACAAATTTCAAGAACTTTCCTTATTTACCAGATTGGATATAAAATCCTTCATTGGATTGACTAACAGTAACGCAAAGAAAGGATTCTCAGCTGGAAAACAGAGAAGCTTACTTTGTTTATATTCCAGTCACTTTATGCTCTGTTGCCTCAGCTCTAAAGGGGGACAGGTGGACAAGATGTGCTCTAACATGCCATTCTATACATTTTCTAGACAATATGTCTTCATCATCTCAGGTAGAGTGCAAAAATAGCCGATCAGCATTCTTCATTAAGTAAAGTTTCATAAAGTCACCTCTAAATTAAAGATATTCCTAAACCCTATTTTTCTAATCTTAGTGAAATCACCCTTGTGTCCCTTCACAAATATTTTTTGTCTATCAGTTGAGCAGTAACTTTTTGCTTCCAAAATATATTTTAAATAGTGATGCTTTTTTTTTAAAGGGGATGTTGGCCAGAGTAGCTGACACTAGGATAGTTTAATTAGTTACGCATTTGCCTCCTATCCAGGTCCAATAAATATGCATTCATCAGCACAGCTGCATCTCAGCATGCACATTTAAATTAAAGAGGCTTCCTCAGAGGCTGGGGCAATCCTGGCATCTCCTCACTTTGCCAGAAGCCACATCAAATCCTGAATCAGTCCTCTCCTTAGAATTTATTTCTTCATACGTGTCTTCTTATAACAATCATAAACATGTTTCCAGATTAGATTTTCATATTGTTGCCTAACAATTTAGGAATTATTTTTTTAAGTTTTTTTTTAATTTTTATTTATTTATGATAGTCACACACACACACACAGAGAGAGAGAGAGAGAGGCAGAGACACAGGCAGAGGGAGAAGCAGGCTCCATGCACCGGGAGCCCGATGTGGGATTCGATCCCGCGTCTCCAGGATCGCGCCCTGGGCCAAAGGCAGGCACCAAACCGCTGCGCCACCCAGGGATCCCTAGGGATTATTTTTAAATGAAATAATAGCACCTAGCTCTTTAATGAAATGAAACACTTTCTTTTCTCTCTTAAATGGATGTACATCAATGACACTTGGTATGAGACTCAAGACTATCATCCCATGTTTTCCTTTTGTTTTCACTATTGCTTTTCTAGAATCATTAATTGAAAGTGAAATTAAACTTCACAGATGTGTTTTTGTACACATCCAAAGGTAAGTTACCCCAGATAATAGACATCAGATTAATGGGTATTCAAAATGAAATGCTATTTCTTTAATGTTAACATTTTTTAAATATGTAAATATTCTTTTCTTCCCAATCAGAAATCCCTAGGTAATAGAAAAAGGACATTGTTATGTAGGTTCTGGCCAGTGCTGTGTCAGTCTCTGAACATTCATTCATCTACAGCTTGCATCTGACATGAGCAATGATGGATGAGCCAACTTGCTGTTTGCTCTCCCCTGCAGAGAGAGCGGGCTTCCGTCTATTCCAGAGAGCCAAAGGGAAAAGGATGAGAAGGAGACGGATGGGCATTTAAGAGGCACCTGCAGGGGCCCTGTATGTGTGACAAGCATCAGTGGTACCTGTCACCACATGGAACCAGGCCAGGAGGCTTTGTGATGTGGAGGAGGCTTCAGAACCTGTACTACATCCCTCCAGACTGGTCCTCAGACTGGACCCAGAGAAGAAAAGACCTCACTTAATCATGTGTAAGTGCCCTACATGAGAGCTGCAAACATTAAGACAATGGAATGGCACACAGTAACAACTGCCATTATTCCCACATGAAAAGAAGTTTATACATCTCAAAGACAGCCATAGAATGAATGAAACAAAGGGGAATGGTGGAGCAGGATGGGGGAAGAGGGTGATGAAGACAGGGGAAGTAAAGGAGAGAGATGGTGAAAGAGATCTCAGATTTTCCTCCTACTGTTCACTTCTTTAAATAACAAGAAGGTTAATGCTTTCTGCAGTTCTAAAATATACCTATGCCTGCCAGATTCCTGAAGGTTAATTGCTACTGCTGGGGGAGCTGCCCTAATTTGTTATGCCTTTTAATGACCTTCCTGTAGGCCAACGGCAAAAGAGGCCTGCCTGCAGGTGTGCTGTGCCCTCACAGGGCAACGACCCCTCCCAGGGAAATGTGCAACACCAGGTCAAGTACTGGAAAAGTTTATCAGTGATTGGCAGTGATTGATATTCGGGGCCAACTGTTGCTCAACAATTTCACATTTTCGTCTGTCTTTTAGGGTTTTTTTCAATGCAGCTTTCAATTATACATCACCTGTTCTTTTCCTGTCCCCTTCAAGTCCCTGTACTATCCACAACATACTCTTATAATACAATTCATGCCTGTGAGATTGACAAGAGAAGTGAATGAAATGATACAACCAAGTCCACAGTCAGCACTGCTTTCCCTTCCCTTGGATACAATGAATATTTCAAATCCAAAAATTGATAGACCAACACATGTCTGAAACAAGAAATTCCAGGACAAGGAATGACCATAACTTTTTGCAACAAACTGATTCCTAGTGGCTCAGTAATTAAACTGGACTACATTAGGCCAATTTCCTAACCTGAAAAGTGGATGTTAAAAATACATGTTTTGCTATTCTTTTGATATAAAGGTAGAAACTGCTACCAACCAGAGGGGTTAGTTCAGCTACTCATTTTTACTAGCAACATCAGAGGGATTCTTAGCTTTCCTTTAAAGCATTTCACATCTACATGGCCCTCTTCCATCTTTTTTGTCAATTGGCAAGAAAACACATACTCATACATGCCTGCTTTCCTACCTTAAGCTACTTGTAGGAGTAAGTAGAGAAGCAGGCAGCCACTTGTGTGGTGTGTAAAGGGGCAGGGGACAAAGCCTCCTTCCAATATTCGTAATATGCTAGAAGTGCTGCCCTATTATTATAGCTTCACTTCTTTGGTTCTGGAAGGAATTTCTATTTTCTTGGGGTCCTCTTTTAAATGGCAATAAAGCTTGCAGAAGCCATATGCATTATTTGCTTACTATTTTAGATGTGATGTGGAAAAGAAAAGACATGGCAATGGGTTTGGTATGGAAAGAGATGATGGTTAAGTCCCAGGTCTATCATTGTGAATTTGAGTTGGGTACTGGGAATAATACTCTCTGTCCCACCTACTTCCCTGGGTGATGGCAAAGGTGAAAAGAAACATGTTGCATAGAAATGCCATGTAAATTATAAAATACAATTTTTCATCATTGTTGATTAATGTCTCAGTTGTGATCAAGTTCAACAAAATGCAAAATCTATTAAAAAAAAAAAAGTACCTGGACTGAGGTGGATCATTCTAAACTGATGAATACTGAGCATGGTGAGGGAAAGAGAAGTATAGATAGAATAAGGCATCTAGGGTAATCATTAGCACTGTTTGCCAAATAGTTATGTGTTTTCCAGGCACATGGATGGCTTTTATTTTCCTGCTCAACTAAAGATAGCATATCTGGGGTTTTTTGCTTTGCAAGGAAATACAAGCAAAAGAAAGAACTATATTCATCAACAGGATGCCTCCACCTACTTGGTCTTGAGAAGCTATGATATGCAGAAATTCCTGGTAATCCATGTTAGATGTGGAGCATGAGTAAGAAATCAGCTTTTGCTGTATTAAGCCACTGAGATTTCAGGATCATTTGCTAGCCTATTCTGCTGGCATGGGTCAAACATAAATTTTGTGCATGAACCATCTCCCTAGTTTTGGCCCTCCCCCTGTTGTAATTTATCTTCTGCTCTTTGAAGGGAAGAGCCTCTGAAAACAGTTTTCCTATGGATAATTTACATTTGTTAATAGTGTTTCTGGACTGGTCTAACCACTAAGTTGTCTTTGGTTTACTTTATTGAAATACACAGGAATGGAGACACTCTAGCTCAATTTTTGTTTGTTTAACATTTGGCAGCTTATCCTTACATACAAGTTGAGAGATCCTTTCTGTGAAGGAAGAGCTACTTTTGGGATTTTACAGACAGCAAAGGAGGGCTAAGCAAATTCTGGAAGGATGTTAATGTGGATGATAAAATGGAATTCATTGTCATGAAAAAGTCAGATTTGAAGAAATATCAGAAAGGATAAAAAGGGTACAATTTAGCAACAAAAAAAGGGGAAAAAATGGAAGACCACAGAGCAATTTTATTGTTCACCACCAGAAACCTGTCCTCATCTTGACCAGAAGTGGGAAAACTGGACTTGAGGATATTTGAGAAATATTCCATTATGTCTCAACTGGAAGTTTCTGGTTTGTAATCAACAAAAAACAATTAATATAATCAACATAGCCTAAATCTAATTTAAACAGAAAAACGAAATTGACTTGAAAGATATTGAGTAGCTCCCAGCATTGTGAAGAAGGCTGAATAAACAGACTCAGCAAGGATTAAAGCTGAGGCAACACTGGGGATCCAGGGAGCTGGTATGGTAAATGTACAGTCTTGGAAATAAATGAGTTCCTGCCATTTTGCGGATTTTGGTCACTCTGCTCATGTCAAACTGTGGGTAAAAGGTTTGGATCATGGACTTTTGCTTAGGCCATAGCAGAGCATGGCTCCCTGGTTGATGGTCCCAGTAGATTATATGCAATAAAGCAAAACTGAAATAATATAACCAGGAAAAACAAATGTTAAGTGGCAAAAAAAAAAATTCCACCAAAACCAGCATTAGAAATATAGTTCTGGAGTGGTAAGCCTGAGTTTAGATTTGACTTAAGAAATAACTAGAAATTGTAGTAGATAGACTACACATGGAAATGGCATTCCCTAAATAAAACTTAAAGAAAAGATCCTTACTTTTGTGTACACACACACACACACACACATTAAAAAAAGGTAAAGAGAAGATGAAAGCAATAGTCAGGTAACAGATCACTGGAATAGTATGAATTCATGTGAAGTAGACACTTCCTGTGAGGTTCCGACTTTTCAAAAGAAGAGGAATAAATCTAAACCCTCTGAAAAATTGTCATGGGGAGCAATGGATTTGATTTGAGGATTGAAACAGAGAGGAATTAAAGACAATTCATGCTGCAGCAAGATAATCAAATCATGTAGCAAAGTTTTATACTGAGTGGATAGCGGTAATTAAAAATGATTCTCATTTAACAACTCTGAAAGCAGCACACCAATTTCTCAAGATTTCTGTAAGTGATTAATCTTTTCTCTTCATAATAAATTGAATTGAATTTCTATGTTTGGACTCAGTGAATGCTGATGGATCCAAAATCTTTTAAATCCATTTTTAAAATATTCTTTTCCTCTTTTCTTTCAATTCATCATCCTAAGAAATGTTGTTTAGATGGTGATGAGTTCTAAATGGATTGATTGCTTGTTTTAAGTAGCTCTCTCCTTTCTTCTGGGGGAAGGAACTGTACTTTTAAGAAGGCCTATTCTGAGGCATAATGCGAGATCATGATTCAGGGCTCCTCATATTTTCAAGCAAGAATATGAAATGAGACACCTACAGTACCTGAGGAGAGTTAGAATTTTTTTCAGAAGACAGGAGATTTTGTTCTTCTATCTGCATTGTGCATGCAAATGTAGAGGATATGCATGCACACTCACAAGCCTTCAAAGATAGGCAGAGAAAGGGCAATAATGTTGAGAAACGTGAGACATGAAACACAAGAGGAACAGAATCTATCCTTACAGGGAGAGAGATGGTGACAAGAAGGAAGGGAGCCTTTAGGCTGACAGACAGTGAAGTGGGAGGATGGAAGTTTTCAAAAGTTAGCAACTTAATGAACTTTAAATTTCCAAAAATGGGGGGGGGGGCGGAGAAGATATATGTTCCTATTAAGAACTCTATACTTGGAGTTAAGAATGTTATTTTACTTAAGCATTAAAACTCCTACAGAGAAAAGAGTTTGGAATCTAAGTATTAAGTTTGAAATATACGTTCCTCTAGGAATAATGAGTGCCAAATTCAGCTGACTTTGCACATCTCCCCTTAGCCATACGAGGAGACTAATTGATGAATGGACTGTGAGGAGAAATCTTTATTGGGGTCTTTCAGAAGAAGATCTTCAGAACCAAAGTATTTTGTAGTTTGAATGGGCTAAAATGAGTCCCTGGGGCTCAAGACTCTAAAAGAAACCCTAACTCTTAGGGCAGGTTTGGAAAACGTTTTATTTATAATGTTCACATATAAAAAATGGTGACCAGCTGCTCTCCTGGTCTGGTCCTTGCCGAGGCCAGAACAAGAAGGAAGGATCTAAATCACAAAAGAGAATTATTTAAACTTAAGGAAAGACTTCCTGCTTTGATGCAGTGGGGAAAAAGTTATACTAGACTCCAAAGAATACAGATTTAGGCAGAGCTTTGTCACTATCAGATTGAAGAGAATAAGTTATGTGAAGTGTGTTTCCTCTTCTTTAGAAAGGGGGTGCTGATCTATATTCTCACTCATGTTACTTCTGTACTTAGTGGCACAGCCATGTCCAGAATCCATGCTTCTATATGCCATCCACTTCTTTAACACACCGTCCATCTTCAACCTGTGGAAAAAAGGTGAAAAAGAGGCGAGAATCTGTTGATTATAACTGTGCATTTGAAAGAACAAAGTGCTTCCTTACTATGAAAACCAAGCTGAGGAAATATGGCTTTTACCTGGAAAAGTTTAATCATGAACAGAGAAGGATGACTACACTGGATGCAAGTTATATTTTAATCAACAGCAGGTATGGGTACTTATTTCTCATAGTGGCATACAGTATCAATAGTACAGAAGACCAGTCATATTAGAACTTGATCTTTTTTTGGGGGGGGGGGGACCTAGATGGCTCAGTTGATTAAGGGTCTGACTCTTGATCTCAGCTGAGGTCTTGATCTTAGGGTCATAAATTCAAGCCCCAAATTGGGCTCCACGCTTATGTGGAGTCTACTTAAAAAACAAAAACAAAAACAAAAAACTTAGTCTTTCCTCCTAATCACCCTTCTTTCTTGAATGTAACTTTGGAAAAGCCAGATAGAGCATGTAGAAGAAGGTAGGTAAAGTGAAAAAAGGAGAAGAAATAAGAAAGAAAAAAAAGAAAAGGAGGAAGAGAAGGAGAGAGGGAGGGAAAATAAAAGAGAAAAGAAGAGGGATCCCTGGGTGGCGCAGCGGTTTGGCGCCTGCCTTTGGCCCAGGGCGCGATCCTGGAGACCCGGGATCGAATCCCACGTCGGACTCCCGGTGCATGGAGCCTGCTTCTCCCTCTGCCTGTGTCTCTGCTTCTCTCTCTCTCTCTGTGTGTGACTATCATAAATAAAAAAAAAGAAAAAAAAAAAAAAAAGAACTACCTAAAAGAAGAAAAGAAAAGAAAAGAAAAAAGAAAAGAAGAGAAAAGAAGAGAAGAGAAAAGAAGAAAAGAAAAGAAAAGAAAAAAAGAAAAGAAAAGGAAAGGAAAGGAAAGGAAAGGAAAGGAAAGGAAAGGAAAGAAAAAAGAAAAGAAAAGAAAAAAAGAAAAGGAAAGGAAAGAAAAGAAAAAAGAAAAGAAAAGAAAAGAAACGAAACTGGACTTGATTCCTTTCCCTACTATAGACTTCTAAATATGGGTCAAGTTTGAGCTACAGTGGAGAAAGAGGAAATAGGGGACTGAATGAGGGATTAACATGTTTTTATTAGACTTAAATTAACCTATTTTTTTAATAGTGGGGTAGATTATTGTTCAGCAATGATTCATTCTCTCTACCTCCTGGAGGAGTATGCTTCCCTGCTTATTTAAGCATGTGGATCAGGAGTGACTGTAGAAGTCCAGAAGTGGATGTTCCAAACCTACACCTTTAGTTAGCATGAATGTTCTCTGTTACCACTCTGGAAACTCCTGATTTCACTGTGAAAAGAATATACCCCAGAAAGTCTCTGATCCTTCTAGCTGGAGTTCCCAAAGTAAGACAAATGAAGTAGAACCACAGTGGGCAGTCTGCAGAACCACATACTGAAGCAGAGCCACTCAACTAAACCACTTGCCTGTGAGCAGGAGAATCAGTGTTTATGGCCACAAGTTTGGGGATGATTATTATGCACCATTATTGTGGCAGCAGCTGACTAAGCTCAATAGCAACACATTCAAGTAGATTAAAATTCAAAGAGAATAAAAAGAAATTCAGTGGAAAGTCTCCCTCCTTCTACAGTTACCCTAGCCAACAATTTCCCTTCCCATGGGCACATAATTTCATTAAGTCCTGCAATGTTCTGAAGAGTTTAATTATACATAATTAAATATGAATATATATGTTTTCCTAACTTTATCACATATTGATAGGTTTTATACTTACTTTCTTGCTTTTTTCCCCACTTAACCTTTTGCTTCAGTACATAAAGAACATCTTCATTCTTTTTGGCACCACATAATATGCATTATATTAATGTATGGATCATAGTTTCTAATATAGTATGTGAGAAATGATCAAGAAAAGTTATAGGATCTGCTCAATACATTGTTCAGGGTAGTCGTGGAGTACCAAGTGGGTGGGATTGAAAGGCTCTAGTAAGAAAGAATAAAATTATTTACTGCCTTGAACCCTACTGAGTCCAGCCCATTCAGTAAGCCAGTTGTTGTTCGGATTAAATGAGTTAATACATGTAAATCACTTAGAAAAGCATCTGGCATACAGTAACTGTTCAGTATATACACAGTTGACCCTTGAACAACAAAGGTTAGAACTATGTGGGTCCACTTATACACAGATTCTTTTTGACAAATACAGTACAGTATTGTAAATGCATTTTCCTTATAATTTTCTTAATACTTTCTTCTCTCTAGCTTACTTTATTGTAAAAATACACTATATAATACATATAACATACAAAATAGGTGTTAATTGTTTATGTTATCGATGATGATTTTAATCAACAGTAGACTATTAGTAATTAAGTTTCTGGGAAATCAAAAGTTATATGCAGATTTTTGACTGTATGCCGGTTAGCATCCCTAATCCCCATAGGGATCAAGGGTCAACTATAATTGTCACCTCCTTTTCTTCCCCCTGGCTTTGGCTGCACTCCCCTCATACAATCAGAGGTTCTCCTTGCACCCCTCAGAGGACTCTGATGCAGTGTCCTCATTCCTTTCCCTCATTGTCAATGTTTCGCAAGTCTCTGACCTCATGGGGCTGGGATCACATACATTTGGAAGTCAGGCAGATAGGTTCAAGTCTGAGCTATGTATTCATTCTTGTGTGATCTTAGTCCACACCAAGCATCATTTTTCTATTCTGTAAAATGGGGCAAATTATACATACCTCCTGTGATTTTTGTATAGTTTAAAGGAACAATGTAAATAATATGTCTGACACATAATAGCCCTGAGTAGTTAACTCCCTTGACTCATTTTCTCTTCTCCTTTTCCTTATTGATCGTCTTCTTCATTTCCATAGTTTCACCTATCTCTATGTAAGTGATGTCCAGATCTCTATAGATCACTTAATTTCTATTTTACAAATGAACAAATAAAATCTCACTCTTTTCCAAGTGTCCAAAGACCTATCAGACATAACAAAGAGATGTGATTGGCATCTCTATTGCGATAGATCCAAACCAATCTTTCCTTGCCCACTGATTCCAAATTATCCTCCCCACTTGACTGTCTTGTCTGTGAATGACCCTAAGCACCCATTCTTTAAACCTCACTGCCATCATCTAGTCTTTCTTTTCCCATTCCTCGTATATCCATTCATTTGCTGAGTCTATGTGTGCATAATGATTATGTAATCAAAGGTCTTCAAAGATGGAAAGAACTTTGATGCTCGTATTGGAAACCATTCCACAGATGAGGAAAACTGAGGCCTGGAGAAGTAAAGGGAATTCTAGTAAAGGAGAGATAGGACTAAGACCTGAGTCCTTGGAGATGCAGGATAGTGTCCTTTCCATAACACTCCACTAACAGACTTCTTTCTTTACATTTTTGCTGTTCCCACCATGGATCAGGCCATCGTAGGTCTGCCCCATTATTACAGCAGCCTTCTACCACTTTTCTCTGACCCAATTTACCTATATACACCTTCCTGACTAATCTCATGATAGTACAGTCTGTCATGATTCAGGATTATGGCATCTGTTCTGGTTCTCCCAGTAGGCCTAGGGTACTGTTTTTCATACTTAGTCATTTTGTAATTACCTTCACAACTTTGGTCACATTCATCTTCACATATGCTTAATATTTACCTTAGAGTTTCCTAACTCTGCCTTAGGTGAACTCACTTTTTTCCCCCCCTTAGCCCCAACCTAAGCAATAATAATTTGTGAAGTCATGAGTTTGGTACAATAGTGTTTGTTTTTTTTTAATGTATGTTAAAACATGTTACTATTGAAATTGAGATTCTGTTCTGTATATCACTTAAAACCATGTCAAATACCACATTTCAAAAGATGCTAAACCCCCAGAAAATGAGTGAAAACTCAACTGGTTTAAAGAAGGGGGTACAAAAAATTAGAATGTTCTGAAAATAAGGTAGTAAGCTTCCTATCACTACAGATATGCAAGGCAAGATTGATCAGTCACTTTTAAGGGATCATATGCATTAAAAACTTAGAATAAATTATCCTCAAGGTTTTTTTCCAATTCTAAGATTCCATGATTTTAAGGCCTAACCTCATACTTTTTAATTAGTTACTATTGGATGAATCCTTTGTAGAATAAATTTTGACTCACTCTCCACCCCCCCCCCGCCCCACATGAGAGGATTACTCCTTCCTTTTAACTTGGTTAAGTTTCTAATGAAGTTTCTACTTGCTTATTCAATTAAGCAATTTCTTTTCACTTATACTCCTTCTGACTTTCATTTTAGCTCCTCTCCAAAAAGGAGACATTTCAACCCCAAGTCTAAGGTCATTTCCTAAGTAGAAACTCCACTGAAATCAACAGAAGTCATGAGCATCTTAATTAATACCTAACTTTGGAGTTAGGAATATTTTCCCTCATACTCCATCACAGAATTAAACCTGGGCTACTCTCATTTCTGAGTTTCTATTTTGTTTTTACTTCCCATTTCTTAAAAAAATAACAACTGCAACATTCCTCAAAAAGGTGAGAAGGGTCCAGACTACTAATCTCTCTCTCTCTAAAGAAAAGAAAGAGAATTTATAGCTTTTAGTGGTTGTGAAAACCAGGAAATAATAGAGAAATCATGCATTCTGCAGGAATTCTCCTGAGTGTATTAAATTAAACTGACAGCGTTGATATCGCTATTCATGTTGAAATAATTAGCAATTCTAAGACTATTAATGGTGTATTGTATCACTGTTTTAGAATTGGTAGGATGAATGCAAAAACCTTTTGGTGACTTTTGCTCCTACTAAAATTTAATTAGCCTTAGTTACTGACCTCATGTTTTATGTAACAGTACACTCCAAAATGATCTCATAAAGAATTGAAGTTTTAGAAGACATTCTTGCTTTAAAAACCAGCATCACATAAAAGTTCTCTGAGTGTTTTTAAACTACTTTTGCAAAGTATTCTTATAATTGCTAACATTACCTATGGGACTGACTGACTTTGAATTTAATTGAAGTAAAAATGCATCTCTTTGACAAGGTCACTCTTTAAAGTGGAGCTGCACTACTTTGCATTATAGTTCTGATTTTTTTCTTTCTAAATTAACTATGATCTATAAAATTATCGATAAAGAATAATACCTTAGCCATCAAATATTAATAATGATTACAAGAGAGAGAAACTACCTTTAATGCACCTAAAATTTATGGGTGGTAATGATCTCTACTAAATCTGGAAGAATGGGTCTGTGTAGCTGGGGGTGGGCAATGCAAAGGGGTTCAATGGAAGGCTCTGAGCCAGAATAGATACGCTTCATAAGAGATTTGAGACTATGAAGTCTAAACTAGTTGAAATCAAGCAAAGACTTAAAAATAAAACAAAACAGGAAGTACCATACAATACCATACAGTATTGTTATTTGGGGGTAGATGGGAAGGAGTTCATCCACCAATATTTCCATGTTATTTAATGGAAATCTTATGAATGCTTTGTGATTGCACATTGTTCTGAAAGTACATTATGGAAATGAGTATTTTGTATTAATAGATCATCATTCTTTGATGATTTCAGACATATTGGACTTCACCTCAGAAAGTTATTAAATGTCTTCTCAGTTTTGAAAAAAAGGAGAAGGATGTTCAAATCTTCCTTCTAGTGGGCAGCTGACCTAGAAGCTTACACTAAACTTCCTTCTGAGCTAAAGCCAGAATCATGCTAGTCAAATGAAGCACAAGAGCTCATTATGCTCAAAATGCAATGTCTGAGTGACCTGCGACTTTTTTTTCCATGCAACCTTAGTTCTATAAGACCTCTTATTTAAAAAAAAAAAAAATGGGCGGCATCTTATTTCAATATTATAACTCTATTATGCTAGAAACTACAGGGCATATAGTAGTTGTAGAACTCTCTTGGTTAATAGTATTTACAGATATCACTTGAGGCAGGGCTATTACTCCAGAATGAGTCACAAACCGTGAGCATTGCAGTGATGGCTTTATGGAACGAGAGAAGCAACACGGTGGGCTGGAAAGAGCATGAACCCTAGAGGCAGAAGGAAACAAAACAAAACACTGGGTTCAAGGTTCAACTACTTCTAAGATATAAATATGGATAAAACACTAAATTCCTGTGAGCTTCAGTATCTTCAGCCATAGAACAGAGTCAATACAGACTGACTGTTTTCTGTGAAAATCAAATGAGATAATATATACTAAAGATATCTGAATTTCCAAGGAGCTATACATATATAAGTTACAGTTATTAATAAAGGTAATGCAATTTTTGCCATGTCAGACGTCTCCTCATTTAGCACTCCCTGCAAAGGACACATGGGATACAAAAACACACTCCTCTTCTGATTTTTATCTCATCTCCACACAGAAGAGAGGGTTGTATTAACCCTATACGTGGTCAAGTAATTTATTGTACGTATGATTCATGTCATTATAATCAGTCAACAAAGCTATTGACTGCTTTGTATAGAGCAACATGTTAGGCCCTGTGGAATTAAAAAAATAAGTAATGAAAAAAGAAGTGTGTGATTAATTTAAAAGACTAAGCAGACACATGAAAGAGCTGAAGAATGTTTGCAAAAAATATATGAAATCAAATGAAGCTATCTAGGTATTTATAGACAACTGAACTGTGTCAATAAAGGAGGCTATAAAAGAAGCAACTTGTATAAAGGTTCTGGGCCTGGAATAGTAGAGTGCAAAGGGAAGTGGTATTTTCAAGGAGAAAGAATAGTGTGGCACAGTGTGACTTATTCCATGGCCCCCTTCAAGTGCCTATACAACTTAGTAATCATATATTCTTCCCTTACTTCTCCTCCTGACATTTGTCTATTAAATAACTGTAGTTTGAGTGCTGTAGAACCAGATATCTGCCTTCTAGAAGCCTAAGTCCTAAAATTAAATTGAAGCAAAAAACGGACTCCCCTAGGAAGAGTTTAGAATATTGCATATATACTCATCCAAAAAAAGAAGGTTTTGTGGGAAAGATTACTTTTTTTATAGTGAGAGCTTGAAAGGGCACACATAGGCATTTCTAGCTTTTTCCTCTTCTTTTCTGAGGTAGAGCAGGGTTGGGTTTCTTATTTTCTTTTTACTTATAGATACAATACAGTACTAGAGGCTGAGAACTTGAGTTTTTTTTTTTAAGATATTATTTATTTATTCATGAGAAACACAGAGAAAGAGAGAGAGAGAGAGAGAGAGAGAGGCAGAGACACAGGCAGAGGGAGAAGCAGGCTCCATGCAGGGAGCCCGAGTGGGACTAGATCCTGGGACTCCAGGTTCAACCCTAGGCCGAAGGCAGGTGCTAAACCACTGAGCTACCCAGGGATCCCCGAGAACTTGAGTTTTAGATACAGTGAGACTTAGTAACCTTGGGCAAACTATTTGCCGTCTTGAGTCTCAGTTTTTCCATTTCAAAATAAGAATTCTGTATAATCTCCAGAATTTTTAGAACAGAGCATATTGAATTCCTTAGGAGGGAAAAAACACTATAAAGATTAAATATTGGCTTCTGTTAATATTCTCTTAAAAACAAAATCCAAAATACCTGTAAGAAAACTTATCAGCCTTCTTCAAGCACAACATTTTTATAAGTTACTCTTATATCAACTGCAACTGAGCCATAAAAAAGTCTACAATGGATTAGTGAAGTTTAAGATGAAACTTAGCTCTTGTTGAATAGAAAGAAGTCTGTGACCCTGAGACATCCAAAGAGGTACCCAACCAAAGAGGAAAGAATCATTCTATTCTACCTTATGCTAAATCATTGCTCTTCTGCTTTTATTGAAAATTTTCTAAATTCTCCACTAATTACTCCTAAATATGTACATAGATTAGCCACTCAACTAGAATATTTTAAATTACCATCCAATTTTATTTCTGGACTTCAGCCTCTTAAACTACTCAAGGACAACAAAGGATTCCATTAAAGAAAAACGAACATATCTGAATATTTCCCACTGAGTGATCAGGAAAGATGTCTTCTTTTTTTTTTTTATAAAGATTTTATTTATTTATTCATAGAGACATAGCTAGAGAGAGGGAGGCAAAGACACAGGCAGAGGGAGAAGCAGGCTCCATGCAGGGAGCCCGTCATGGGACTCGATCCCGGGTCTCCAGGATCACGCCCTGGGCTGCAGGCGGTGCCAAACCACTGCGCCACCGGGGCTGCCCAGAAAGATGTCTTCTTTAATGAAAGTATAATGTGAAACAACATAAATCAAGAAAATAGGGGAAAGGGTATCTATGTAGAGCCCTACTTTTACAACAGTAACAAGTGAGTAAACAAATAAATAAATAAAAACATGAAGCCTCGATATCTTCAACAATTCTACATGGGTGTTCAAAACCAAGAATTTACCTGTCATTAATACAAGAGAATGCAAGAGATACTAACTTTTATTTTCTCACATAAATTTTAAATAAAGCCTTGAAAATGGATTCGTTGAGTTGACAGCAGCAGTAGTCAAATCTCATTCTAACCCCATCCCCAGACGAGGTCAGGAAAAGCTCTTGAAAGTGGCTTATTTTACATCATAGCCTCAGGTTAAGCCAAAATAATCCAGGAGGAGGAAAACAACAATCATAACAACAAAAAAATTCCCACAGTGAGCTACACACCCCAGATGCCCAGACCTTCCATGGGATCTTAATGAGGGTCAAAGGTCAGTGCTAAGAAGCCTGGTGAAACAGTGAGAACCAAGATCCTGTTTCCATTTTAATGCCCTTATGTTTATGTTTTGCGTTCTGCAGGGGAAAGGCCGAGACAATTCTACTTCCAGGGAGGCCAGAGAAAAATGCACTGGATGTAGTAGTTTGACAGAAAAATAAGGGTGTGCCATAGGGCCAAAGGTAGCTTCAGTTCAGAAAAATACAGAACTGCCAAAAAATATACTGTTAGCTGGAAGTTCTCATTCAACCCTGGCCTAAAATTAAAGTACATTATTAAAAGAAAGACCATTGTTTTCAATCTGCCCCTTCACCTCTCCACCCACACACCTCCAGAGAAGGCTGCTCATGTTTAAATTTAGCAAAAATATTAGTTATATAATAGTCATGAGCCAGCTCAACATCCCAGTTTCCCAATTTGTCACGCCTGACCTTCCTACGGCACTCTGATACACCCCATTTTATTACAGCTGCTTATTTTGTTTATCTGAGAGACTCAGATTATAGTTTATCATTAATTAAAAGTTACCTGTTTGCTTGGCCATTTCAGTCAAAACTGGTTTTTATCTCTATAGAACAATTTTCCCCTGGGGGTATAAAATGCTAGACCCCCCCCCCCCCACCAACCATAACTGCCATTCCTATCTCAGCTTCTGAACCTTTGATAACCTTTGAAACTAGATCCAAATCAACATTTCATGTAGTTCCTGAGCTTATCATTTGGGGATAACTTTAGCTTCTGGTTTCCAGGCCAAGACTTGCTGGAAATCCTGAAACAACAGGAGTACGTTCATCCTAGAGGGAAGTCCAGTGGGGATCGGAAATGCCATAGTCTATTTTGACCTTACCAAATGTCTAGTTGGTCCTGGCTGGGATTCAGGAGGAGTAAGCTTCTCACACCATCCTGTGGTTAAACAGATGAGAGAAAATGTCATGACAGCCTCACCCAAGAGAACAGGGATTGTGGCTTTTCCTCCTAGGTCTAGTACTGAAAATGAAGTAAGTCACAGGCCCTGATGCTTAGCAATTATAAAGTTTTTTGAGTGCCTACTCTGTGCTAGGCTCTGGGATATGCACTTTATGTGGCTTATCTCCTTGAATCCATCCAATAGTCTTCTGAGGGTAGTTCTGTTATTCTCTCCATTTTATAGATGGGAAAACTGAGGCTCAGAGAACTTAATCTTAAAGTTAAAAAGCTAGCAAAGACTAGAGACAGTTTTAAACTCAGTCTGGATCAGAACTAGCAGCCTACCCTCTTCTCCACTATGGAAACTTCTGTCAGCATTGTGTGCCAGAAATCACCTGGTGAATGTTGACACCTGTTTCCTTCACCATCTCTGCCACTTCCCAGAAAGATTCCATTCCCTGAGTTACTTTGGTTATAAACATCTGAAAGAGAGGAAGGAAGGCAGGAAGGAAGGCAGGAAGGAAGGAAGGAAGGAAGGAAGGAAGGAAGGAAGGAAGGAAGGAAGGAAGGAAGGAAGGGAGTCTATCCAGGTGATTCTGATACAAACCAGAGTTGGAACCACTGAATACTGCAGATAATAAAGTAGGTTAATAGATTTTGTCAACTGTAAAGCAGTTTGTGAATGCTTTTTAATCAATATGCTCCTTGGGGCAGAGACATCATCTTATAGATTTTTGCATTATTTTTTTACTCATTGAACAAATGAATACTAAGTGCCTACTACATTTTAAGAATAGCAAGGGCCTTCCATAAACATCAGAGAAAGTCTCTGGGCTCATAGAGCTTAAAGACTAGCTCTGTAATACCCTACAACAAAGCAGGGTCACAGGGGCCATTCAAGAAGCAACTATCAAATTGTTAAAGTATTTCTACATATTGCTTTGCTTTAACCTTTTAATTGTAGTTTGGGGTAGATAACACTTTTGGTTAACTACTGCACAAAAAGACTATACATTCTGTATGAACACTCTTCCAGAACCATAACCCCACCTCCTTTTTTTAAACATTAAGCCCCTATGTGGTTTGGAGCACAAACATGATGCTCTACTGATATGAAGATACTTTTCCAGTGGGGGCAATACTTTCAGTTTTCTTTTCTAGTGCTAGGTCTATGTTCTCAACTCATACTTTTTGGGCACCACTGCAATAATCCATTGAAAGGTGGTAGTTCAGAATGACTATGTCCCTAAGTTCTCAAACTCCAATTTGGTTTGCATCAAGTTTCTCCTTGACCATAAATCAAAAACTTGTTATCAAAACCAAAAAGACAAATAAGATTTGGTGTTTGACATTCTAAAGACATGTCTATGGCCATACCACCCTGAACGCCCCCGATCTCTTCTGAAATTCTGATTTGTGCACTTAAAATTTTGTTGTTGTTGTTAAAAATTTTCATGAAATTTATCTGGATTTGTTTCTAGATCTGGTAGACAGGAAATGTCTCAATAGTAGTCATGAATTAATTCAAAACTTGGGGCATGTAAACTACTGATCTAAAAAAAAAACAAAAAACTGTACCTCCCAGAATATATAGTTGAGAAGACTAAAAACACATTCTTTCACCAGACAAATTCCACTTCTTTAGTCAATTCATTTTCACACGATCCCAGATTTTTTTCCTAAATAATGATTTAAAAAATATACATCTAAAAAACCCCTCTTTAAAATAAGACAAACACATCTCCAATCTCTTTTGGTTTCCTTTTAAAATACATCTGATTTCAGGAAATTGCTGTGATTTTGTTTTAAATGAGAGTAAAAAATAAGCACATAGTTTTTAACAGTAATAATTCAAAAATAACATATATATTTGATATTTAACATTCCTTGAAAAGCCAAGTCCTCCTTGAGTGCCTAAAATAGGTAATATCCAATCTAGAAACTTTTGTCTAATTAAGAGCATGGCCATGAACTTGGGAAGAGATCAGGCCAAATCTTGACTTCTCTTTGAAACACTCTTTTAAGAGTGAAAATAAAAGTTACATTCACACAGAGGCCCCTCACAGGCCACTGAACAAGGGAAAAGCATTGTTGTTAGAGGGAATGCAGAGGAAGGGAGGGCGGAATCATCTGGATAATGACCCTAACCTCAAAAGCCTAAGCTCACCTCTCGAGGGGCTACCTGGAAATTGAGTGAGACCCAGCACTGTCTGAGTGATCTCTCTGGACTACAGAACTGAAAATTGGGCCTGAGAATTTTCTCACTTTGTTTTGCAGTCAGACTATAAACAAAGATATTTTTATTACCTTCTGAACAATTTCCCTTTGCAAACACCATTTGTCAATCATGTTGGGCACACAGAGCATACTCAAAGTCTATGAAAGAAAACTTCCCTCTAGAGTAGCACCCAATCCAACACCCAATGCCTATTTTTTGAGTCTCTTCTGCTCACAAACACTGGAAATTCAATGGAAAATAAGACACAGGTCTTCACAGGGTGAAGGAGAATATCAGGAAACTGGGGATGAGGCTGGGAACTGTGTCTTAAATAGAGTAACATTTGCTCAACCAACCAGCTTCATAACCCACAATTATACCAAGGTTTTGGGTTTTTTTCTTCCTGTGGTCACTGTATCTAAAGGTTAAAATGTACCAAAATAATAAATAACAGAAAACCTACAAATTACTTTATTTTGCAATTCATTTTCCATTTATTTTATTTTATATTTTTGTTGTTTTGTTGTTCTTTTTATAAGAGCTTGTCTAGATGCATAGCATCTAGAAGAGTAGCCACTGACACCAAATTTTCGTTACACTTATCCAAGACCCCACTACAGCCAGATGTCTTGGAGTTGCTTTACAACACAAATATGGGCACTTTACTGTGACATAAATTTGTAAAGAATAAAGTCTGGGGTATGGGGAAAATCCTTTAAAAACAAGCCAGTCCCACCTTAATAAGTTAAACTGTTTGATTAAGTTAAACTTCTGTTCTCTGCAGCTATAAGTAGCCTTCACACCTTATTCATTATTTAGTGTTTTGGGCAGGATTTCCTTCATTGTCAAAGTGACCCAAATGATCATATAGTGAAAGCATGTCTTTTTCAATTCAGTCTAAAAATAATGGACATTTTTTTTTTCAAAGGATCTTAATGAAGGTAAAATAATTAAATGTCTCTTTCAAAAAAAAAAAACACATTTTCTACACTCTTACCCTCTTAGCCCATTATTAAAAGTTGCCAGGTCTTTACAAAGAAGGAAAAAAAAAAGGATATTAAATCTGTGGTGCCAGGGGAACTGACCAGATATAAACAGGGAAAATAAGATTTGACTCTTTTGGGGTAGTTTGAATACCAAATGTTACCATTTGCATTTGATTAATTGTTTTCTAAGGTGATCTTAACACTACAAAATACAGGCTTTATGAACTCCTTCCCTAAGGATGTAAAGTTACTTATTTCACAAGTATAAGCAAAGATTCACCTTATATTATATCAAATGGGTCAAATTACAGCATTTCAGAAAATGTGTGTGTGTGTGTGTGTGTGTGTGTGCCTTTCAAAGAACAGTAAGGAAAGTGGGCTCCTGAAAGTCGCTCAGATAGATAGCACAGTGGGAGGGAAACAAAACGCCCTTCTGTTTTCCATTAAAGTTATGTTCTGCACCAAGTTTGATTGCTAAACATCTGGCAGTCTTTTCTCTGATAACGTAGTTCAGTGGAGTGGACAATGCTAAGCCTTTGAAGCAATCCCTGTAACTCTTAGGTGGTAGGTGAACAAGAGCATAAGATAAGAACTCTAGAATTTTTCCCTTCTATCAAAAGTGGCAAAGAGGTTTACAGTCTTTTATTTTCTTTATTCTTTGAGGTCCCATTGTTTCCATTCCCTTGAATAGGATATAGGAGAAATTATGGGGGAAGTCACAAAAGTGGGCTTTGCCCACTTCCACTATCAGAAACAAAGCCTCTACCTTTTCCTTCACTGAGGGAAAGGAACCAAAAACCAACTGAAATATTCATGATCATGTATTTAAATGCTCTGAGTAATTTATAGTTAGAGAGAAGACAGAAATATTCAAAGTGAGAAGATCTGAAAGATTCTCCTACATTGTTTAGCTCTGATATTATGCATCACTTGTTTCTAAAGAGTCTTCCCTTCATTTATCCAAGCTATCATTTCTAACAACAACAAAAGGAACTCGTTTTAATTAAGAATCAGCATTTTGAAGCTGGGAAAACAACATAGAAGTCACCTAACCCAACTTTACATTTTAAAGACAAAGGAGCTGAGGCATAGTGACTTGGTCAATGACACCCAACTAAATAAGAATAATTGAAATAGTTTACAAGATGCATATAGCAAAAGATTTTTTTCACAAATAAGGATGTGGAGGTTTATGAAACTAAAAGAAGGAGAAACAAAAGCTGTGATGCAGGAGAGTCCTATATGGATAACTAGAATGTGTTGGCTATGAATTTGCCTATGTGACTCTTAGCCACCAAAGCAAAGAAAGAAAAATGATCTGTTACATATTCACTGTTCATAGATAAAAACATCTGTTTTGGGATCCTTGGGTGGCGCAGCGATTTGGCGCCTGCCTTTGGCCCAGGGCGCGATCCTGGAGACCCAGGATGGAATCCCACGTCGGGCTCCCGGTGCATGGGGCCGGCTTCTCCCTCTGCCTGTGTCTCTGCCTCTCTCTCTCTCTCTCTCTGTGTGACTATAATAAATAAAAATTAAAAAAAAAAAACATCTGTTTTTATTTGGACTCTCACAAAGTCCCCACACTGAAGTGTGAATCACTCCTGGAGTTAATGCATGCCTACAACAGTAAGTTTCATGGGAATCATGCCCCTCAAAGAAATCTTAAGAGGAAGCTCACTCCTACTAGATACCACCATGATCCCATTTACGTGCATTTTTTTGAAGTTTGGCTTTATCCAGAGAGAAAATTTGCATGGAGGAATGGAAGGACCAAAGATTATTCAAAGCACAGTTATTGGTTGACCATTTACTCCCTGTCAGGCTATATTCTAGGTGCTTTATTTACGTTAACCAATTTCATCTCTTCAGCAATCTAGGAGATATATATACTATGTCTTCCCATTTAACAACTGGGGAATATAGGTGTATGACCTGACCAAGTTCATGTAGCTAATGAGGGCTAGAGGCCCACACTCAGGCTTCAGAGCCTAGGCTCTAAGCCACCCTGTGCTATTAACCTAGCACTGCTACTGCTTGACTCCTCAGTAGGTCATTACTCTCTCCTATGTGTGTTATGCTCTTTCAATAGTTCTCAACCTTAAGATTTACTAAGGGGTAAATATTGACACTGAAAATTATCTTTCTGGTAAACAATGCTATTTCTGTATAACAAAAGTAGCTGAAAGTTGATATTTTTAAGCTCTGGAGCCATGCTGAAGAAAAACTATTTCCCAAATTGATTTTTACCAAAACCAACCAACCCTGAGAAATGCTGAAAAGGACAGTTTTCAGATCTCCATAGGAAAACAGAACAGGAAATGCAAGTCAAGTTCCAGGGCTCCCAGTGAAATAATTCACCATAGAAAAGGCTCCTGACACCGCAGGGAAAAGGCACTTCTGCTAACATTTCTAATGTCCCTTAACCATGCTCTCCTACTTACTTTGTAATGATTGCATGTTTTCCCTTTGGGCCTACTAAAGTATTTAATTGCAATTACACTCATTTACATAGCAGATGAGGCTAATTGCTGGTATTAGTTACCAAATGTATGCTTGTATTGTGAGGGTGAAAAAAATGCCCTACAGAAAAGAAAACGACTGTGCCTCTAATTAAGGAGTTATGAAGTCAGAATGAGCTGGTTCCAAGATGTAAATATGAAATTGAGGGCTTTCAGAACACTATAATGGTTTTTTATTACTCCATCTCACTTCCTTGATTACACACAATGTTTAGGGACTAAAGATAAATACAGTGCAATGTTCATAGTGCTGACCTGATTGCTAGGCACATTCTCTCACACATAGATGGAAATAAATATAGTTGTCTTGCAAACCCATGATAAATGGTGGGTTATGAATACCTGGTCTTCATTTACTTGGCTATTCAATTGATAATTCTGGCTCCACTTATTGCAAGAGGAGCCTTGGCATCATCAAATACACACAAATTGGTATTTGACGCTTGTTATGCATACTTCATATACAATAAACAAAGAAATCATGAAATTGGTACAAATTCTTTGAGAAAGACCAAAAGTTGAATACCTCTATGTTGTTCTATTCTTTGATTAATTTCTGTGTTGGCACAATGTCTAAAAATGGCACTCTGTGGTGACTTATCTTGAAGAAGGTTACAATCTCATTGGGAAGACAAAATTCATACCCTGAAACTATTCTATACATATTTTTCCCCACCCACTTCATGCCAGAAAGACTTTAAGGCAGAATGGTAGCCAATAATAAGAGACAACAATATTTAGTACTAAGTATAAACCAGAAGATCAGAATGTCAAGCTGTCAGAAACAACAGGAGCTTTAAGAAGATAACATAAATATATATACTTTTTTTTTCTTAAAAAAGATTTGCAATGGACAAATAGACAACTTTCACAATCACAGTACTTCAACTGCCAGGACTGACAAACTTCATTGTTTAACAGTTTGTGTTTAGAATGATTTTTCACCAGTAACATTTTTTCTAATTTCTCCTTCTTCTTAGTCTGGATCCTCACCATGACCTTATCTCAAGGATAGGTTGTTCCTTTAAAAAGAGAGACAGACAGACTGAGGAAAGGAGAGAAGAAGAGAGTGAGGGAAAGAAGGAATAAAAAGAAAAGAAAAGAAGAAGAAAGAAAGAAAGAAAGAAAGAAAGAAAGAAAGAAAGAAAGAAAGAAAGATTACTTGCTTTGTTGATTCTCTCTTTACTGAATGCTTAACTATGATAATATTATAGTGTTCAGTTACCTACACAGTTCATTTCATGAAATGAGTCTGGCCATCAGCCAAACCTCTGACTCTTCTTTTTCTCTTTATTTAAAAAAACAAAGAAAGAAAGAAAAGGAAAAAGAAAAGGAAAAGAAAGAAAGAATTGGAGGAAGAAAAAAGAAATGAAAGAGAAAGGATAAAGAAAATCTGCCATGGCCACCAAAAACTGCATTCCATGGATACCATGGCCTCACCCTTCTTAGTAAGCATTCTTTTTAAATATAAGCCTTTGGTAAACCAATCCCAGGTAGTTATGATGACAGGTAAGCAGAGTGTTATTTTTTAAACTTGTGTGAAAAATCCATTTTGAGTTTCATCTCTTCTCGAGGGTACTCAGGCAGTGCAATCACTAGGCTCTGATGCCAAATGTAAACAGGACATCCTTTCAGATATCCAGGTCCAGCTGGAGAGAACACACACCCTCTGGTTCTTGCCCTGTTCGGGAAACCGACCCCAGTCCTTTCACAGAGATGCTGGAGCAGGGAAACCTACTCCTGCATGTGGGATGTAAACAGAATCCTTAAAAACATCTTTTTCTAGCTATTGTTTGATGTGTTCCTCCCCACCCCTTAATTCTTCTTACACCACAGCAGCACCTGCAGGCTAAAATTGGCAGAGGCACCCCATGGTTGTGATTTGTCACAGTTTTCCATTCACTGGGGAGAGTTTATATCTTAAGCCCTGGAATCAGAGAATGTTAGTAGTAGAAAGCATTTGAGAGCTCATCCAGCACAATTTTTCTGGCTCTGCAGTTAATAATTAGATGCTGAGGAGTGAAGAAAAGGCACAGCCTTTGAGTAGCCTAATCTCTAGGTGAATTACTGCTTTAGGTGCTCTTAGAAGCAGGTGGGTCATAAAGAAACAATAACATGAATTCTACTCTGAAGAAGTAGTATATGTATATACTTATCATTTCTCTGCATAATAGAGCAGTATCTTATGAAGAAGTTGTATATGTATATTCCTACCATTTCCCTACGTGGCATAGCACTAAAAAAGCCTCATAAAATATTATATTAGCAAGAGCTCTGTAGCAACAAGAACTGTAGAAGTTTAGAGGTTAAATGCATCAGTGAGAAATGACTAGTTAGGAAATACTTTAGGTAGGAGGCAAAATTCTCGTAGTGCTCTCCACTTCCACACTGGCAAAGGAGAGGAAATACTCTTACTCGGAAGCTTAAGAATGGCTGACTCTAATCCTGGTTGATAAAAAGTTATTTCTATCTCTACTCATCTTCTCATTTTCCCCTACCCTGTTGCATCAACTCACTGAACTCCATTTCAAACTCTACACAACCACTCTTGAGTATCTGCCCAACTCAACTGGCTTACTTCTCTTTGAAAATTGCTCACAGAAGTAGGTCCTCAGTTGACTGATCTTCATTAGTTCAGTTCTCTACTTACCCCACTCAACTCCACCAGACAAAGTGATTAGACCAAAGCTCAATGGCTGATCCAAGTTGGGTCAAACCACTTCTCCCAGGAATTTGGAGTTAGATGATCACTGTTCAATTAGTCTCAACATGCAATTAGAAGTATAACAAATACCTCTGAGACCTGTATACTAGTCATGTGTATTTAAAGCAGAAAGAGACAGAGCAAGAGTACTTTCTGGCTTTCATTGGAACTACTTCAATTCCTTTTCAAGGATTGGCTGCACTTGTCCTCAGGCACCCAGCAATGCAACTGAAGAGTCTGAATTAAAACTCAAGTCCTGGAATTAAATATTTTCCCAGTAGTTTCATCTGAAAAGATTTCTCCTGTTCCTAATCATCTATCTAATTCTAGAATCAACCCATCCTTGTACACTAAATGTGAATCCAAACTTGTCAATTTTTCTTTTCACCCTCTAAATTTGTCAGAGCATCGCCAAGTTCAAACAAGATTTAAGACTAGTTAACTAAAATCAGATTCTTCCTAACAGCTTTCAAAATAGTAATTAAATTTAAGGAAATACCCATTGGTGTCCCCAGTGCAGTCTAACCCCTAGTGTACTGACTTATCAGAGCAGTCCCACTTTAAGTTAAAACCTGAAATAATGCTGTTACTTCATGTTTTTACATGCCAATATTTACATGATTTAATATAGTCATTTAAAAAATAAAATCAGTAAAGCAAACATATGCTTATACAATTGCATGGGACAACAATTTAAATTATTTATAAAAGAAGTTTGTCTTTACAATAAGAATTCCTAAGTAAATGAGTAGAGAAAGGACTGATTACAGTTAGAATTGATTTCAAAAATTTCATGCAGAGGTCTGAAAAGGAAAAAAAAATCTACAAGACTGAATATTTTCATTGGACTATTAATATACATTGCCCACCATCAAGTAAATACATCAGGAATAACACTTGCAGAGACTTTGGTCTTAGCAACCAAAGTGATATTTTCTGAAGAATCACTGACTTCACGTTTCTTCAAGAAGGTCACAGAGACCCTAAAGTATCACATTCCCCTCTGATGTCTTCTTACCAATCCCCCATCATCACTATAGAAGGGCTCAGAACCAGGTCTAAGCCAGACTATGAAGCAGAGCTCTGTTTTAACATTATCTCCCCACAAAGACTCTTAGAATCCTCACATTGCCTCTTTAGACCAGGGATCCTCCCCATGGTTCACCCCACTTCCACCTCCAGCACTTTTTTCCTGGACAATGCCCAATGAACTTGATTTCACCGTTCTCCACCATTATCATCACCTTTCCAAGTCCTGTTTTTTTTTTTTAAATATTTTATTTATTTATTCATGAGAGACACACAGAGAGAGGCAGAGACCTAGGCAGAGGGAGAAGCAGATTCTCTGCAGGGGACCTGATGCAACTCAATCCCAGACCCCCGGGATCATGACCTGAGCCAAAGGCAGATGCTCAGCCACTGGGCCACCCAGGTGCCCCTTTCCAAGTCGTTTTATCTTAGGACTCTTATCCCTGATGATAAAACAACAAGTATTTAGGAATGCTGATAAATTAATTAATTATGTCATCCAGCTAATTAGGTTTATATTTTAAGAAAGCTCTGAGACAATGTTCATATTCAGGGATATCTTTTAAACCTCTTTTACATATTCTATAAGATGCAACTTAGTGCAGTTCTAGTAATAGGTGCCAAATATAAACTTGGATTGAATTTCTGAAAAGAATTAAGCCAGATGAATCATTCTAGGTTTTCCCCAATGTCTTTCCATCCATCTCTCCTTTCCTTCCCCACATATCCATATGTTCATGCCAAAAGAGGTTACATTAATCAAACTATATGTGGCTCTAGGTAAAAACCACAAAATAAATCTAGAATTTATTAGCTTTGTTTCTATATTATGGCCCCATTGAAGTCATTTGGACATACTTCATCTCAATTTCCTCTTCAATGAAATGGGGTTATTATTGATCTATCACTCCTAGAGCTTTTGGTACATTCTGTTTTGGTAAAACAATTTGGGAGCCTTCCAGGAAAACTGTCAGAGAAAACTAAATATGGACTATTAATTTAAAAATATATACATCAAGCATCTATGGTGCATAAAGCCCTGTATCAGCTTTTAGAGAAGATACAAATATGGCTAAGATTTTCTGCCTTAAAAAGACTACTGTGGGAAAGCCTAATGCAGAACTTTATAATCTAGGTAATTTTAGTTAAGATAAAATCACAGTATAAGCAACAACATTTCTATAACTGTTGTGTAAAAAAGAAAAACACATTCTTATCTTTCAGAAATTTCCACATCAATAAATGAGGAAAAATGATGAAGAACCTCACATGTCTCTGAAGGTGTAGCCCAAAGAAGATAGGCAAGTTCTATAATTTTCTATGCTTGTTTTGGTAGCTCCACAGAAATTGACCTTACATCTCCAGAACTGTCCTTTCAATATCATTCATCTCTATGGACTCTAGGAAATTGCCGTAGAGTGCCTTATAACAGTGTTCACCTTGTTAACGTTAACTGTGAACTTCAGGTCCTGCTGGAGGTACTCAAGGGATAATAATACATAGAATTTCAAAGCCCAGGAGACAGCTAAATAGAAATGAAGATAACAGTTAAGCTAGGAAAAGCCAGAAAACTCTGAGTTCACCCCCCCACACACCCAAGTCAACAGAAAGCACATCAAGTCATTTGTTGAACTGTACACTGACTATGTCGCTGGGATGAATTTGTGTTATACCAGGAATTACCACCTCTAGAGAGCAGATTCATCTGGAAATGCTGTCATGTTACAGGGAAATGCTGAGATTTTAACACTGAGGCCCATTCTATCAATATTACTTTACAGAAAATCCCAGAAATTAAAAAAAAAAAAAAAAGAAAATCCCAGAAATTATATGGTTAAATATGTCTAGGGATGTTTGGAACATTCATCAAAGATGCTGCTATTTCTAGGATTAAGGTAAAGCATTACTTTTCTTCCTAATTTCTTTCATATGAAAGGAACATATTTCAAAAAAAAAAAAATGTTCTTTAAATGTTCCCTCCAAAAACAATCAAAGACATTTAGAGACAATGATATTCTCCCATTTTGAACTTGAAGGCTAATCTGCCAGCTTCTTAGCCAACAGTCCAAGGAAAAAAAGATTTTCTTTCCTAAGCGTGTAAATAAAAGCATCACTTACTTCAAAACTTTCCTCTCTTTGGAAGTCATAGTTTTTGAACTTAGCATTAAATGCAGCTGTCCAAGAAGTAGGTGTGTAGAGGAAATTGGAGAGTGACAGACAGGGAACAGTGAAAGGGTGTTTTTATCTAGTCTCTGAGAAAACTTGTGGAAAAATTTTCCAAATACTTTATGGAATAGCAAGAAAAGTCAAATGTTTGGAATTTAGGTAAATTTCATTATATCAATAAAGAAACATGGCAGAAGTATTAAGGCACAAAATTTTCCAAGTTTAGGCTTAGGGAAGTTATTACTGTATGTGTGCACACGTGTACATGTGCATGTATGCCTGTAGTGCATGTGCATGTGTTTTCATTAGGAAGTGATATATATAATTCAAATCTTGAGCAACCCCATTTTTTTCCTTTCTTACCCCCAAATTTCCACCAATATTAATTATGTGCCTAGTTAATTTGTCTCTTATTTAGGTATGACACAACTATAGAAGTTGGATTCCAGGAAGTAAGAAAAGAAGGAAGGAAGATAAGAAGGAAGGAAGGAAGGAAGGAAGGAAGGAAGGAAGGAAGGAAGGAAGAAGGGAAGGAGGGAAGGAGGGAAGGAGGGAGGAAGGAAGATAAGAAGGAAGTAAAGGGAAAGAAAAAGATTTCTCTACCTTCCTTCTTCTGTACATTTTCTATAATAATCCTCCCTGACAGCTACTCCCTACATTTTTCCCTATGTCCACTTTGTGAATTCAACATACCAAGTCACATATTGGGCTCTTTGATATTTCAAATAAGTTTTGTTATATGCTTGCAAAGAAAGCAAATATGATCCATTTAAAAATAAATTCACTTCAAGAAACATAAGTAAGAACTTGGAGCAGAAAGATGGATCTTAGCCATCACTGCATCTCTGCAGGCTACCCTTTTTCATATTCGTCTTTGACCTGATCTGGTAACAAATTTACAGTTTCAGAGAAACCTGGAGTTAACAAAAAAAAGCTAATATTTTCCCCTTATATCTGCTCCTTATCCTTTTGTATCATTTTGTGTTAAAATATCCAGCTTGTCAAGTGCTCTGGCCTTTCAGAGATGAGCACTAGAAATACATAAATACATAGATGTCTTTTATATAGGCTTTTTCTAACTAAATTTAGCTGCAGGAGGATATAAAAGACAAACGTGTTGACAAATGACAAGATGTTACTCACTGTAAAAATATTATTGCATGCGCACAATTTCCGGTTATGGTGCATATATTGAATGCAACTTTGTTCAAAATGAACTGCATATTAAGAGAAATGCTGCCTTCTGATCTGTTCTAACTTGATTTTGGATGCTATAGAAGTAGCTATTTTAAAAAACTTTGCTCTGAACCTAATAATTACAAATATAAGAGAATTTGCTTCATGAGATGCCACAAATTAAAGAAAAAAACTCATTTTATTTGGATCAAAAGTGGTTTTGGCCAGAAATTCATAAAAATATTTCAGACGAAGTATGGGAACGATGTAGCTCTGGAGACACATTAAGGAGTGTTACTGCCAACCTCTGATAAAATGAATGTTTTTTAATAATGATGTGCAGATAGGCATTTTGGCTATTTAAATGTATTATCTATATTTCAAATAATTCTAATTCTTTAAAGACAAATTTGGCAGAAGTATTTGTATTTGTGAGGGCCTTAGAAACTCTAACCTCACAAGTGTTAATGTATAATTGGTTCTAATCTATTGGTTACCTAAAGAATATATATTGTAGTTCCAGTATCTGTTAGCAATAATAACAGAATCATGTGGTCCAATTTCTTACTTAGCTGAGTTGAACTATCTTTAAATATAAGACATCAAAAGTTTAAAAATAATATATCAAGAATTCATATTCTCATTCTCCATCAAGCCTTAGAATACTTAAATCTAGGTTATTATTATGACACATAATAATGGAACAAGTTACACATAAAAAGAACAACCCTGAATGCACTCACCTTGGGCAACCCAGGACTTTTGGACACAGAACTGATTTGGCTTGAAAAGACATCACAGAGGGCATTAGACTTCAGCTAGGGTCATAAACCTAGATGACTGATTCCACTGGATTCAACTATTCGGCCAAAATAGCTCTAGCCAAAGGTTATTCAGTATTCTCAGTGTTAATTACAATTGTCCTGGTGGTTTATGTTATGTCTGGAAAAGCATGATGAACAAGCCCATTCTGGATTAGACAAGGCACGTGGTAGACACAACACTGAACTCAAGGTCTATATTTGGGCATCGGCATGGGCAAATCCTAACTGCATTTGGCAGAAATGCAGGTCTAATGATCCTTCCAAGACTAATCCTAACACAAGCAAATGGCTGGATTTGGTAACATTTTCAGCATACTGAATTACAAATAAGAAATAGGTCCACTGCATTGTCCAATCTTTTATTGAAGTCAGTATTTAATTCTAAATTTTTCCTATTGTCTTCCCTAGCCTGCATATCTTACAGAGCCATCACACACCATGAGGCAAATATTTTTCCGTTAGATCTTCAGGGTGGGGATTCTATTGAGGTCAGTGTTTCAGAGCTTGGTACAGGATGTTCCTTCAGCTTTCTGAATCCTGGCTCAGTGAAATCACTGATAAGCTAAGCCTTTGCTCTTGATTTCCCACAGAACTGAAAAAAAAAAGTATAGATGAAGTAACTCGGGAGAAATGGGTAAAATGTATTTTCCCAGCCCAGCAAGCTCCTTCTGCCCTGCCCCCGGCCCACAACATACTCCCACACACCATCTCCGTGTGTGTGTGTGTGTGCGCGCGCGTGCACGCGTGTCTTTTTTTTCTTCCTTTTTGGCTTATGCTGTTCTTTTTTGGTCTCTGGCCCTAGTTATGACAGCTGATTGACATAGCTGGCAGTTCCCTTGGTGTCTGGTTAAGCAGAATTCCCCCTGCAAAACTAGGATGCAAAACAAAGAACAGACATCACAGTAGAAAGGAAGACAGAACAAAACAAAACCAAGAGAGAAGCAATGTTGTTTGCTGAAAATATTTTTAAATTTTTCAAAAAGAGAGAGCAAACCTTTAAAAGATTGTTTTAATCGTCTGTGTTCTTTTTTCTTCCCTCTTCTCTTTCTAACCATCCCTTCCTCCCCCACCAGCTCCATCCCATACACACTGCTTTTTTGGCTTTCATTTCTCCATCTGCCTTCTTCCTTGTATTTTTTTCCCTGAGTCATAAACATTTTATCAGGAAATAGTCTTCCTATTTCTGACCTTCCTCAGAGCCAAGCATTTGTTTTATCTTATTTATTTTTCCACCTGGAGGGTAAAATCATGATAGCTTCAAGTGAAATTGTGAGCAATTATTGCTCTGCCTCCTTCCATTTAAGATCTGTCTTCCATTCTTTTACAGAAAACTAGATTTCATACTGCCCCCAATTTTACCACATGTAGCATACAACACCCCCAGCTTAAGATAACCTTCACTAGAGTTTTGTCACATGATAAATGGCTCTCTCTATTTTCCCTCTATTTGAACATCTATGGAATGGGTTATTTGCCCAGGAAGTATCTCTCAGTTTTCTATCACATTGCAAAAGATCTCATAAAATTATGTTCATGGAAATGTTGGTAACTTAATATATCATCCTTTTGGTGTTATGTTCCTTTTAATGTTACTAAGACAAAGAAACAAAATGATAAAAATGTAGGCCTTGTCAACAGGCCTACTGAGTTATTTTCTGATTTTAGAATGCAATCATCTATACTAGTTAGAAGAGAGGTTTGTCCTATGTCATAGGCAGGGTCCTAAAATTCATTAGTCTTATTTTTCTTGTAGTAATTTTGTATAAAATTTGAACTCAATACTATTCTGTTGCTCATTTTTATATATTTAGTTCTCCTAAACTTTTAGAAGGAGGCTTAGCTTACAAAGCTTTTTTACCTTCATAGAGAACTCTCATGTTATTTTTATATATGGTTAAACAAATATGGTATAACTGATATAGGATTTGCATCAAGAATATATAAAGAATTCTTAAAACTATGAAAACAAGCAAACCAATTAAAAAGAGGCAGAAGATTTAACAGACATCTCATTTCACCAAGAAGATACATAGATGACAAATTCCATGTATACAGAGATAAGATACAAAAATGCTCAATGTCATTAGTGATTAGGGAAATATGTAATTGAAACCTTTAGATATTACTATCTATCAGAATGACTAAAATAAAAAACACTGGCCACGCCAAATGCTGCTAGAGATGTGGAAGAAATGGAACTCTTCATACACTGCTGGTGATAATGTAAAATTGTATAACCCCTTTGGAAAATAGTTGGGTAGTCTCTGAAAAACATAAATGCATACCTAACCTATGATCCAGCCATTCTACCCCTTAGTACTTACTCAAAAGACATGAGAGCATATGTTCATTCAAAGACTTATACAGACTTTAGCTTTATTTATAATAGTCCCAACCAGAATATCTATCAACCACCTAAATATCTATCAAGAGGTGAATGTATAAACAAATTGTGTCATATCCATGCAGCAGAATACTACTTAGTATTAAAAAAGAATGAACCAATGTTATATATATGCAACATGGGTAAATCTCAAAATAATTAACCAAGTCTTTTAAAAAGCCAGGAGGAAAAAAAAGCACAAATATTATGATGCAGCTTACGTAAAACTCCAGGAAAATGCAAACCAATCTACAGTGACAGAAAGCAGATCAATGATTGCCTAGAGGCAAGCACAGTTGGGTGAGAGAAACAGATCACAAAGAGGCGTGATGTACCTTTTGGGATGATGGAAATGTTCACCCTTTTGAGTGTGGCGATGGTTTCATATATCACATATTAAAACTTGTCAAATTGTTGGGCAGCCAGGGTGGCTCAGAGGTTTAGCCTCACCTTCAGCCCAGGGTGTGATCTGGAGACCTGGGATTGAGTCCCACTTTGGGCTCCCTGCATGGAGCCTGCTTATCCCTCTGCCTGTGTCTCTGCCTCTCTTCTCTCCCTCTCTGTTTCTCTCATGAATAAATAAAAGAAAAAAGAAAAAGAAATCTAAAACTTGTCAAATTGCACACTCGAAATATGTGCCACTTACTGTGTGTCAGTTATACCTCAATAAGAGTAAATACAGTGTCTTGCCTTCTGAGACTTCTTTGCTCTGTTTTCCATCACCTGAATTTAACTCTTTTCTTTTTCTATTATTTATTATTTATTCTACTTTTAGAAGTTTCTCCTCACTGTGGGACCCTGTCCTGAAAGGGAGCTCTGGCATCAGTTTTGAGAGTATATAGGCAAGGGCCATGGAACCTTTGAACTTTTCAGCACTTTGGGTAAGCAAAACATCTCTGTTTCAGCTGCTGCCCTTAAATGGGCCCGCCACATTGCCAAACAGCACGTTTTGCCTATTTGGGGGCTCTCTTCTTCTCATCTCATTGTTTCTCTTCACTTCCTTTCTCACTGATGCCAATAGCATGCAGCTACTGTAGCTGTACATAGTTTGGCACTGTCCACTTGTCTTTGGGGTTCATGGGAATGCCTTATTGCCTAGTTTTATCCTGTGGCCTATCTATGAGTTTTTTGTTTTGCTACATAGTTTTTCTCTTTTTAAAATAATTGTCTTAGAAAGACTTTATTTATTTATTCATGAGAGACACAGAGAGAGAGGCAGAAACATAGAGAGAGAAAAGCAGGCTCCCTGCAGGGAGCCTGATGTGGGACTCAATCCTGGGACCCTGGAATCACAACTCGAGCCAAAAGTAGACACTTAACCACTGAGCCACCCAGGTGCTCCCTCTCTTTTCTTTTTTTAAATACAGATTGGGGAAATTCCAAAAACTACACTGGCAATTGCTGTCTCTCTCTTCTTAGAATTCCTGATTGATGGTCTTTTGAGTTTTTCAGATTCCTTTTTTAAAATTCCTTTATTGCTCTGTTGCAAAAATCAAACACAGCTCTTTCATGAGGCATCACATACTGAAACTGGTTGTTTATTAAATTCAAGGTGCTTGTTGAGTACCTACTGCATGCCAGGTACTATTCCAGGCTTCGGAGATGCAGTGATGTAGGGAGATAATGTCCCTGCTTGTATGGGGCTTTGATTCAACAGGGGAGAAAAACTAATACATAAAATAAGTAAAATATGTGGATGTGGTCTGAATGTTAGCATCCTGATCCAAAAATCCTATGTTGAAATCCTAACCGCCAAGATGATGATATTAGGAGGTAGAGTCTTTGGGAAGTAATTAGGTCACGGGGGCTCTGTTCTCAATATTGGGCTTAGTATTCTTCTAAAAAAGGGCCCCAGAGAACTCCCTAATCTCTTCCACTATGTGAGAGGCCAACAAGGAGGTGCTGTCTATGAACCAGGGATCAGGCCCTCACCAGCCAACAAATCTGCTAGCAACATGGTCTTGAATTTCCCAGCCTCTAGATCTATCAGAAATAAATGTTTATTGTTTCTAAGCTACCCAGTTAATGGTATTTTTGTTACAGCAGCCTTGACAGACTAAGACATCTATGTATAATAATATATTATTTCAGTCTTTTAAATTGTCAGCATGCAGGCAATTAAAATGTTGGTAATAGATTATATGATTTTGAAAGAACACATAGAATTAGGAAAAGCAAAAACCTCAATTATATTAAAATTTTAGGTGCAGAATTAAAAGAGAAACCATGAAACAGGCTGAGAAAGAAAAATCAGAGAGATGGAAGTAGGCCAGGCAAGATTAGGATTACAAATGAAAATAGAGAAGAGCTTATAAAAGGAGGGAGGTGTAAAATTTCTAATTCATATTGCTTGTTCATAAAGAAAGGAGAGAGATAGGGCAATAGAAAAAAGGATGCAAATTCTTAACAGTGTGTTTTGTTAAGGAGAGAGAAAGTTGGTGTTTTGGGTTGCAGTGAGGAAGCAAAAGAAGGGATTAGCTATAAAGAAGTGGTGATTTACTTATCACTAGAATCCCTGTTTGGAGCACATCTAAAAATTTTCTAGCAAGTTTTGATGGAATTAGAGCCAGCCACTGTCCTAGACACTGGGTATAAAGAGATGTAAACCCCATCCTCTTCTGCCTCATGAGATATTCACAGTCCAGTGAAAAGGAGAGGAAAATAGACTTAATTTATTAATTATATTAACTATCTTAAATTGGCTGCATCAGCATTGTGTACTAATTATAAACTAGTTAGTGGAATTTTATTACTGCTTGGCAAATATCTATTCTCCTTTTTACATGATAAAAATGAATCATAAAAAGTTTTAATAGCTTGTCTAAAGCTACTACAGTTCATTAATGAAAGTTTCCTGATTAGAACAGTGTCCAGGCTCCTAAGAATCTTTTTACTTGAGCAGCACAACGCTTTACTAAAAGCATGCCTATTTACCTTATTTTTAAATATTCCATACATGTTTTAAATATTTAAAATCCAAATGTTCAATTCCAGCTAAGAAAGAAATTTTTTAAAAAACCACACACTTGGATATATCTGAAACCATCCTGCTACCAACATCTAGAAATAATGGAAAAACATGACAATATTTTTAATGCATATCTACCTTTGAAAGAAAAAAAAAAAAAGGATAGTCCCAGGTGGCAAGAATCAGGAAACTCAAAGCCCTAACTGTAAGCACATGAGCTGACTTTGCAGCTGTCCTGGAATAGGGTCCTCTAGTTCGGCAATAGCCAGGGGCTTAGGGTTGCAAAGCACATAAGACAAGACCTTGGGCCTATATGATACAAGGTATTTGAATTGAAACAGCATAAAGTCAAGACTTTCAAAGCCATACCTTCAGAGGAAAGTATAAGAGAAAGAATATAGACCACCACCCAAGGGAGATTACAAGGAAACTTACCCATGAACTCTGGGGAAAAGAAAAAAAAAATCCCAAGCCTGCAACATGAACAGATTTAAAGACCGAATTTATACTACCTTCATAGTTCATGATTCCCCTAAAATGATAAATTAACAAAAATTTAATCTTTTCCTGGGACACATAGGAGAAATAAAATAAAACCACTCTGAAGGAATACTTCAGTCTAGAAGGCAGAAAACTCATATACTCGCACATGCACACACACACACACACACACACACACACACACAAACAGCACCACTAAAGATGGTTAAAACTTGCAAAGCACATATAACCAAGAGTCAGCAACAAAACCAATGGAAGGATTAACATCTTGTAGCAAATGTTGACTGCCCTGTCAGTATGCTTTGGGCCTTGGACTTTACCACTTCATGTTCATTAATTCCCACCTGCAGGTATCTGCATATGTCTGCCCGAGGGCTGTCTCTGAAGCAACAGCATAAATTACTCTGCCCTTGCACATAGCAGACTACATGTTCCAAGGAGGTAACACCCACAGAGCAGCCCTCAACCAATGACTAATATGTAAATATCCCAGCTCCCTTGCTCCTGGGCAAGAGAGGGAGGTGTGATAACTCTGAGACATATGTTCTAGCTGTTTCCCACACATTTCCTTCACCTCCCAAATAAGCCACTTGCTCTTGCATTTTCTCAAGGTCAACTTCTGGAGAAATCAGAACTAATAAAACAATGGAACAACAATTTGAATGAGAATATAAAACATATTTAAAAGTGTTAAGACATAGTAGAAAGGATAGAAACTAGAAGTCAAGAACTAAATCTATAGACAAAAGAAGCAATAGATTTGGAAAAGAAATTAATATAAGTTACAGAACAAAAATTGCAATTATTAAAACTTCAGTGAGTGAGTTAAGTAAAAGTTTAGACATAAATATGAGTTGATTAGTGACCCAAAACATAAATCTTGGGAAATGACCAAGATTTTAGCACAGAGAGTAAAAGGAAAAAAATAAGTGAAACATACAAAAAAAAATACATAAAAGCTTGAGGGAATAGACAAAATATATATATTTATATTTTTTTCCAAAGGAGGTATAAGCTAAATGGAATAGAGATAGTACCCAAAGATAGAATAGCTTAGAGTTTTTCTAAAATTAAACAAAGATAAGAAAACTCAGATTCAAGAAACACTAGTCCTGAGGATATGTGAAAATAAATTTACACGTAGGCACATTCCTAGAGAAATTGCAAAATTATCAAAAAGTCTGAGAAGCAACCAAAGAAAAGAGTGCGTATATGGAACTATCCATTACAAGCACAGCAAATTCCTTTCAATGGCAACTATAGTCATTAAATAATATCTTCAAAGTGTTAGAAGAAAATACTCCAAATTCATGCCCAGCTGCACTCTTAAGGGTAAGGGCAAAATAAAAATGTTCCTCAGATGAACAAAAACTGTAATGGTCTGCCATTCACAGATCCTTCTTAAGATAACTAGCAAAATTTAGACTTCAGAAATAAGGAAATTACATAAGGAAAAAAAATGGAATGAAGGAAGCAACAGTGATCAAGTTAACAGATAAATATTTAGGAAAACCTGAATAAACATGGACTGTCAGAAGTAATGACCACTTATTTAAAAGGTAGAGCTAAAACCAAGTCTGTACCAAAATGCTAGATAATAGTAGCATGTTAGATGGGGTTGTTAAAACCAGTTAAAATACTCCAATGATCTTATGTTGCTTGAAAGAAAGATACATTGATCAACCTTAGAGTTTAAGTCAAACAATGTATATTAAAAATGTCAGGATAACTACTAAGAGAAATGGAAAGTATTTCTAACAAACTAGTAGGGAAGAAAATAGGAAAAATAAACTTTGTCAATCCAATATAAAGTAAGGAATTAGAAACAATAAGTAGAAGGTTATAAGAAACAATAAGTTGTTGTTTCTAACAAACAAAAATGCCCACAGAAATCACCAAAGATGCTATAAACATATACACGCGTGCACACACATCAGTAATCACAGTGAAAGTAAACGAACTAAAAAGATGCTCAGATTGGACTTTTAAAATCTAGCTGTGTGGTATTTTACAGAGATTCAAAAACATTGCAGAGGTAAGACAAATAGAAAATTAATAGTAAAATGGTATTTTTAAAAGGATATTACTAGTAATTAAAAAACTAAACAGGCCATGGAAAATTCGAGACAATTATATTGTTCCCATCAGCTATTGCTCTATGGTAATCCCAACCCAAAATTCAGTGAGTTAAAACATGAATATTTATACTTGCTCATGAGTCTCAGATCAGCTGAGAACTTGTGCTGATATGGGCCAGGATCAGCGGACCTTGACTGGGCACCCTCATGCATCGATAGTCAGTGAATGGGTTGCCCAGGGATTGCTGGTCTAGGATAGTTTCATTTGCATGCCAGCTCTTGGCTGAGACAAGGGAGAGGTTGGTGAATGAGCCATGTCTTTCATCATCTAACAGGCAATTGGAAGATTATAAGGAAAATAAGATGTACAAAGACCTCTCAAGGCCTAGGCTTAGAAGGGAACACAGTCATTTCTGATTCATTCTATTAGCCAAAACCAATATGACCATAAATAAGATTATAGGAATTTCCCTTAAAAAAGCAGAGTTTAGGGGAACTTTTTCTTAAGATTTTATTTATTTATTCATAAGAGACACACAGAGAGAGGCAGAGACATAGGCAGAGGAAGAAGCAGGCTCTTCTCCCCTGTGGGGAGCCCAATGTGGGACTCGATCCCAGGACTCTGGGATCATGACTTGAGCCAAAGGCAGACATTCAACCAATTGAGCCACCCAGGTGCCCCAATTCAGAGGAACTTGATGGATCTCTGTACTCTATATTCAATACTATATGTCAGGATATCAGTGGCTAATACATAAGATATCTGGAGAAAAGAGAAATCAGACTGATTTAAAAATGCAAAGGGACGCCTGGATGCCTCAGTCAGTTAAGCCTCCAACTTCAGCACAAGTCATGATCTCAGAATCCTGGGATGGAGCCCTGCCTAGGGCTCCCTTCTCTGTGTTCTGCAGGGAGTCTGCTTGTCCTTCTACCCCCCGCCCCCACTCATGTGTACTCTCTCTGTGTCCCTTTCTCACTCAAATAAATAAAATCTTAAAAAATAAAAACAAATAAAAATGCAAAATATCAGTAGGTATCCAAAGATCTAAAGAAAAATTGATAAAGATAAAAACAGAAACAAGTAACAGTAGAGATGGAGTGTTTAGAGATTTTTTTTCCTGAAATCACTGGCATATATTGCTTTTTAGGCTATGAAAACTTTCTTTTCCCACTGCCACTACATGATCACAGTTACCTTCTTGTAGTATGTGTCCTACCTTTTTTATATCCCAAGAAACAGTTGTATACACATGCACTCTAAAGGGTATGGTAGTTTCCCTCCATCAAGACAGTTTTCAAAATCAGAAGAATTTCAACTTGTTCTGAACTTATTTTTATCATACTTTCCTGCTGCTTTTGAATTTAATCTTTCCAATTTAGCTGATAATTAAAGTGCAGGCAGGCAAATTCTCTAAGCAGGTATGTCTAGGGGGTTCCATAAAGGAGTAAAACTCTTACAGACCATCAGAGCATTGGATTGACTAAACAGTTTCTGAGAAAAAGGTCAAAAACAACGGAGCATGTCAAATTAGATTAGAATCCTAAGTACTTAACCCATTGAGGTACAGAAGAATAACATTTGGACCACAAAATAAAATATATATAATTCCACACACTCACATATATAGTCATCTTTATTATTTCCTAAACACCTGTACAATCCACTTGATCAAATAAAATACTAGAGGAAATAATCTCAAAGATTACAGATGACAAACATTTGACTATATTTTAGGACATACCTCCTATATTTTAGGAGGCAAAATTTGAGACTAACATAAGTGCTTTTCAGTATATTCAGTATTTAAAGGGGATTTCCACTTTCATTTTCTCGGTAGCCTTTTGGAATAGCAAAGGAAATACAAACATACATGTTAGATAGGAAAATGTAGATCCAAAAGAGTAAATAGACTTAACCAGGGTCACATGTTAGGATTTAATGCCTCTGTTATTAGCAAAAACAGTACAACAAATTTCTTCTTTCTGACCTTCTTCATCCTGATAATCACAATACTACAAATTTAATTCCATCCCTTAGAGTATCCCCAAGTTACCTGCGTTTGATTGCTGAGTTTACAAATTAGGAGAGGCTAGGTCTCTTCTTCTTGAATAGATTCCCAAAGTCTGAGGCAGAGATAGTCTACTTATCTATATTGGATATTTGTACATACCCTGAAAATTATTGATTTTAGTTTCTTAGTAACAGAGGCACATGTGGCTAGAGACAAAATTACATACTACCTGATTAAAAGATGTTACAATGACATCATTCTTCTGAGAACTTTTTGTTTTAATTTAGCTCCTGATAAGAAAGAAATATATGCTAAAGGGATAAAAGGGAATAAGTGTCAATGCACTGATTCGAATTTTGGCAATAAATCATGTCTTTTAGGCTAGTTAATATCATGAATATCTAATAGCCTCAATATCCTCTTTTACTGCCTTAGGAAGATGGGACTCTGCCTATATTTATAAATGGCAATTGTCTACACAAACTATGCTATTTTCTGGTGTGAGGAAATGCAAATGAGATTGAGCAATAAATAAATAAATAAAATAAAAGCATCAGCTTGCTTTTCCCAGGAAAGTATATCCTGGGGCCTTTGGCACTTTTCTGTTTGCTATTTCTATATTAAGCTAACCTTGAGCTAAAGTATTGTGAGACAATGAAAAAAAAAAAAAAAAGCAAGCAGCATGCAGAATAAAAAGGTTTAAAAATTTCCAAAATGTGGTTTTGGACCTTTGCTGTTCTAGCAAGTAAAATATAGTAACAATGGATTTTGGATTTTCCAGGAGGGCTCCCATTTCAAATACTTGACCTTACTACTTCCATTAAATCTATCATTCAGGATTTTGTAAAGACTTGAGGGTATTAAACTGAATACCAGAAAACTCATATAGAGCTACAGATTTAGAAATTATAAAAGACTGCCATATATACATACAATGCATGGATATACTCTGTAAGTTTCTTTTATGAAAGATATAAGTTTATTTTATTAACATGTTTTTCTTTAAAAATAAAGTCTAAAAAAGATTATAGTTTGTCCAAGATTCCAGCTAATTGGTCTACCAAAGAATTAACAAATACAGAGAAAACATTTCTAGAGACCTGATTAGACTTAAAGCAGTTAATCCAGACACAGGAGTTGAGTCATGACTATGAAAATGTAAACCAGCGTTTTTGATACATTACAATATTCATAAAACATCATGTCAGACAGTGTATATTAGTACACTCAAAAGTTTGTTCTTTGCCTTCCTCTACTCTAAAAACTGGAAAGTTGAATATTCAATTTCCCAGCCCTCTTATAAGTAAGCACCCATGGGTCAGTTCTCCACAATGAAAGGTTGGCAGAGTTCTGCTAAAAAGGCCTCCCTTCCAGAATTAAAAGACAAAGTGTCACGAAGAACTGTTTTCCTCCTTTTTTGAGGCTTGAAATACAGACAGGATGCTTGGAGGTCAATAGTTATCCTCTACCAATGAGTCAACTGAGTACGAAAAAAGGAAAGATAACCCCAGGGTTGTTGGTCCTGACATTGTAAAGCTACTACATCATTGCCAGAAGCAATCCTTTGTAGCTTTTGTTGTATGTGAGACCAACAAAATAAAACAAAACAAAACAACAACAACAAAAACAAAAAGAACTACTTTTTTGAGCTACTATCTATTCTGGTTCTTACAGCTGATCATACCCCTAACTAATGAAAATGTCTTCTATTTTTACAAAGTTAATAAGGGCACTTTCCTCTTTACTATTACCTCATTGTTTCTAACCACAAATGTGTGCAGTAGGCTAAGTGGTATTAGTCATATAACTAGTGACAATAATAACAATTATAGTAATAATAATAATAGCAGCTTAGATTTATAGCACTTACTATGTGCTGCCAGTATGCCAAGTGTTTTATAAGGCATTATCTCGTAAAAGCCCTAGTCTTAAAAGCACTCTCAAAATTTTTTTAAACTATTAGTTTCAAAAACATACCACAAATCATTCTTATATACTTAGCCAACTCAAAGGACAAATAATTCATAGCCATTTTACAATTTTTTTCCCAAGAAACATCAATAAGAGGCATTTAGCTACATTCCAGTTCTATATATTTGAAAAAGAGGACATTCTTCCTTACACCCTGCTCACTGAGCTGGATTGGATGTTATTCCTCTGACCCCATAATACAATTTCAATATCGCCATTGCACCTCTGTCACATTCTATTATAGTTATCTATCTCCCCAACAAGATTTTCTTATGCATCTTTGTATTGAGTGCCACCTAACATTCCATAAAACATTATAGATGTGCAATAAACATTTGTCCAGTAAACAAAGAAACTTTTAAAATATTGTCTTCACCCTTTCTTTCTGTAATAATTCTGCTTTCACCTTTCAATTATCATTGGATTATACTGTCCTTTATTCTGCCTCTAGCAAAAATTCTTAAAAATCTGTAAAGGGTTGGGCTGCCTGGGTGGCTCAGTCCATTAAGTGTCAGGCTTCAGCTCGGGGTCATGATCCTGGGGTCCTGGGATGAAGCCCTGAGCCTGCTTCTCCCTCTCCCTCTACCCTTCCCCTCTGCTCATTTTCTCTCGCTCTCTCTCTCTCTCTCTCTGCCCTCCACTCCTGCTCTCTCACACTTTTGTATGCTGTCTCCCTCTCTCAAATAAATAAATAAAAATTTTTAAAAATCTGCAAAGGGCTTATAGCAATTTAACTTTGTGATTGTAGGGACTGATATGCCTCTAGAATCTTAGCATACTTTGTTTAACTTATAAAGAGTAAGCCTCTGATGTTCCTTCCCCTTGCTAAAGAAAAAGGAACCTAAACAGGAAATTTTGTTGAGTCAAATTATGTGTTTCACTTAACTGTCAATTCAAACATAATAGTAAATATTATCTGTTCATGAAAGCATGATTTAAGTATAGATTATATATCCAAAAAGTGAGAAATTTGTCCTCTCTGGCTAATACTTCTCTATATCAATTTGTTTTTTTCACCATCAAAATAACAGCAGTTTTTCCAATGTTAAAATATACAAACATATACACATGCATGTATTTCTGCATACTGATGTATGTGCATACATATATGTACTCACACTTATATGCATGTATACACATATCCACATATACATACACACAGACATAAATATACATACAATTCTGTAAAAATATGTGATTCCTTGCATTTGTGCAGAATTGATAAAACTGTTAAATCTCAATCTCAAGACATTTTTAAAATAACAAGGCTAATAATGAAACCCTAAAGTTGAAAAAACAAAAATGCTTAGTCTCAAATCCTTTAAAAAAATAATTTGCATTCACAAGGTGTGCTAAACTTGGCCTTTATATTCACTATCTAGTGTACCTTATATTGAGAAAGCAACAAAATTATTCAAAATTCAAGAAATTATTCAAAATTCAACATTTGTATCTTATTTAGTGTGTTCTTGGAAATAATCTCATTATTCTAGCTATCAACACATAAGGTTTTAAGCAAAGGGTTAAATAAATGTTATTGGTCTATGTCTTGTTTAGACCATTATCAGTTTGTAACTCTGTTTTTTAAGATACATTGAGTCTTTAAATCAATAAACACAAGAGGAACTAAGAAAGGAAAACTGTTATTGCTATAATTATGTCATAGGTCTGAAATGCTACCTATGAACAGATATTTGGATGAAAAAATTCAGTTATAAAATTATGATTGCATGTGGTTAAATTGCACATGTTTGGGATTATATTATATAAGGCAACAAAATTGTGAGCATCATCTTTCCTTTCTTTCTTCTGAGCAAGCAAGATCCCCAAAGTAGCTTTGAGGATACTTTATTTATGGGCCTGCTAGTTCAGGAGCCACACACCAATTCATCATGCTCCTGCTTTGTGCCATCTGTTATAAATAAATATCCCTGCCTGCAACTTTCTGTCGGGGCATGTGTTTACTGTTATGCAGATGAATGCAATATGGGAAGACATTAAAGCTAAAAAAGAGAAAAATTGCTTATGAAAATGTCTATTGAACGTATATATTCCTACTACTTGTATGCAAAGGTTCAGATCACATGAAGGCCTATAGACCAAGCAGGCTCTGACTCAGAGCTCCTCCTTTAGCTTGCAACTACCTGGGAAGTAGATGCAAATAAGCAGGGGTAACATGGCTAGGTTAACAAAGAAGTGTGCACGGCCAGAGCCTTCTTCCCAGACTGCTTTACCATTTCACAGGACATACTGCAGTGACCTTGGGGAGAGGACAGACAGGTAATGTGGGAACAGTGTTAGAGAGTTTTGAAGGTAGCAGTCAGCAGTCAAGCTAAAGAGTGAAGAAAAGCCTCCGAGGGGCCTTTGAGAAGCTGGATTGACATAGTCAGAGTTCTCAGAAAGCAAAATAATGCTGAGAAGTGTGTAGAAAATGTTTGAAGTGGAAAAGGCCTAGAAGGTTGGGAATGAAGCCAGGCAGAAAAAATGATGACAGTGACTCCAATAGTAAAATACCATAAACAACCTCTGGAACCAGTTACTGAATTCTCACGTACCTTAAGACAATTGAAGGCCTTTTCTCCTATAACACCTGATGCTTCTCTACCACCTTCCCAGAATTCCCACAGACCTAGAAATAGGAAGGAGACATCTACAAGGACAGAGCATGGAACATTCACAACACATTATATTTCAGTAAGTAGACAGAGTTATCTGTAACCCCTTATGTCAACGAGAAGACATAAGCCCCAGAAAAATCACATAGTGATACAGTGCTGAAAAAACATCTCATTGACTTACTAAAAACTTGAAACAAGATTTTTCCCCAAATAGGAAGAGCAACAAATTAGGATAAACATTCTAAAGATATCTATTTGATTTTTGGCTGCTTCAACTGATTGTAGTATAGACAAACAACTATATATGAAAACCTTGTGATTATTTTTCATACCTGGAGTATAAAAACATATCAGTTTTCTCAGTGGTGACATAGAAAAATTTGGTACTTAATGCAGGTAACTAACTTTACCTTAAAAATCTGTTTACAATCATTATTTTTTTCTTTACTCTATAAATTTAAAAACTATGTAACTTGACTATGAATTTACTAGAATTCCTTATGGCCCACATAGAATGTTTAATTTGGTAAATCTATATGAGGAATGGATACCTCTAAATTAACATAAGAAAATAAATTATTCCCCAACTTCAAGATAAACTGCAAACTTCATCCCCAGAGTGTCATTAAAGACTTGCTATATCTTTCCAAAGAGTGTTTTTGAAAGCCTCTTCTATTGGCATTTTAATATTCTGCAATGTTATCTGTTAGTCATTTTATTATTTCCTTAAAAGATTTAATTCAATTCTCTTTGATGTGTTTCTCAGAAGATTAATTCTTCCTATTATTTATTTTTAGTACAAGATTTCTCCTTGAAAACAGGCTCTGATCTATTCTTTTTTTATTGGACTTAAATATTTCTGCTTGGAAATCAGAGTTTGTGACTGAATTTGAATTTAAAAAATCAGAAGAGGGGGGCCTGGGTGGCTCAGTCAGTTAAGCACCTGACTCTTGATTTCGGCTCAGGTCATGATCTCAGGGTCATGGGACTGAGCTCCACGTTGTTGGGCTCCATGCTGGGTATGGAGCCTGATGTAAGATTTTCTCTCTCTCCTTCTTCCTCTGCCCCCTTCCACACCCTCTCCCTCTGCACATGTGTGTGTGCACTCTCTCTCTCAAAAAATAAGACTAACCTTTATTAAGAGCAAATATTATAGACCAATTTGTTTTGCTCATGATATTCTCCAATTTTGAAAATGTCCAGAATCCTAATTTTAAAACTGCATGTTGTAAAAAGTAGGTTACTGGTAAGAAAGCACCTACAATTACTCATTATATATCACACTACTTGATTTGGGGTTTTAGTAATTGCTAAAAGTGGTAATCACTAATTAATCATAGTCAAATTAATAAATGCCCAATTACACTTCTAAATCATGATTTAAATAGATTTACAGTAAGGACTATAGATATTACTTATGTATTCCTCTATCTGGCAGAGTTCCATATTAAGAATGAGCTTTTACACCTGTAACATTTAAGGTGGCAGAGTGAGTTGTACTTTTAACCTTTGCTCTCATTTAAGCTATTGCCCTGGAAGTTACTAGACATGAGCTTTGCACTAACAAGTTCCACACTTGAACAAAGCCAAGTATGAACGAGCATTTGTGGCTAAACATAAAAAGAAGTTGGTGTGGGGAGGGGTGGGTGTGAGTTTCAGGTCTTGATATTTTCTACTTTGCCCATCAGCCTGAGTTCCTTATTTCCTTTCTACCTGAATTGTTTGCCGGAGAGAAGATGACAAATAATGGAACTGATAGTAACTTTCCAGTGAGTAAGAACAGTCCTTCTATCTGAGAGGAAGAATGTCAGGTCTGCAAAAGCCAAATGATCCAAAGTACCCAAGAGGAAAAACACTCAATGTGACTCCAGCACCTTGGGTCTCCTCCCAAACAAGCCCTGTGCTGCTATCAGTTTTGATAAGCAGGCTTTCCTCACCCATGAGGCTATAACATGATAATGTCATTCAATAACCCTCACACCCTTTCCTGCTATTTGTCCAGCACAGGAAACTGAGGATTTTCTTGTCGTGTGGACACAGCGGAAATATCTAGCCAGCAAATACTGACCCTTGCATGCAAACAGACCCATATCCTCTTTCCGCCTGACAACTTCCTTCCTGCATGCTAAGAACAATCTACCCTTCATTTTTTTTTTTTTTCCGGACTTTATACTGACTACTCTGAAAGCCCTAGGGGAGACAAATGTAAACTTCCACTCAACAGCTGGACTCTCAGACAAATAGGCTGACATTAAACACGGTTGAAGGCACTGAAGATGCCCTCTAACTATGGTGATATTGTATGAAAACAGTGTCTACACATCACAAACAGACATGTGCTTTGGCAATTGCCTGAAGAATTTGGCCTGTCTGGACAACTGCACTAGATATTTCAGATTGGAATCTAAGATATTTAAAATTACATGCCAGAAAGCTCTTTTTAGCTATACTGCGAACTGGACCTTCACACTTGGGAATTTAAGACATAGACATTTAGGCCTGGAGAGGCAGACGACATTAGCAGCTAAATCCACTTTGCTCAATCCAGCAGCAAAGTGAGCTTGCTAGAGATATTAAAAATCACTATTCATCTTTGAGTTAGGTAGTAAGACCTGGTGAGGTTATTTTGCCAAGTTTATCATACTTTACACCTCAAGCAAGGACAAAGGGCTTATCAAATTTCTTTCTAAAATACTGAAAACTTAGGCCTGATAGTCAAAACCCTGGTGTACATTGGCTACATTTAATTATCAGAAAAACTTCTTGATACTCAAAAGACAAAGAAATCAAGCTCTGAAATCTAACCCAAATTTTAAAAAAAATTAGGCATTGTTCACATCTTTATATGAAATCAGTTTCTTAGAATGTGGTGGCTAATAACAGGCAAAACTTAAAAACTGATTTAATATGGTCAATAATTTCGTTTGGTTTAAAACATTTCACTTCCTGAACAAACCTCATATCAGGATATGCCTATGCAGCCAAAGCTCAGGAGCATATAACAGGGAGGAGAAGAAGGCTATCTGTTGAAGGCAAGGCTGCCAAGCCTAAAGTCTGTTATCACCAGCTGCCTCTTTCCTCATATGTCCTCAACTGCTCTCCAAAACTTCTACACATAAAATGATACCTAACAATGGTAAAAAAAAAAAAAAAAAAAAAAAAAAGAAGAAGAAGAAAAAGAAAGAAAGAAAGAAAGAAAGAAAGAGAAAAAGAAAGAAAGAAAAGAAAAGAAAGAATAAACACTGCTATTTTTTGAGGGCAGTTATTGAATTGGTAAATAGCATTCGTGGCCTCTTATGACCTTTTATCAAATTACCCAACTGATGAGTTTTCAGGTCTTTAATCCACACATAGAAGTTTATTTAAAAATATAAAAATATACAATATTAAAAGAAGCTTAAAAGTGCTGAGTGCTGTCACCAGCATTGTAGGGAGGGAAAGACTCAAACTCAGTCTTCTAGTCCCTAACCAATAATTCATTTGATTATATGTTATCACCATAACCAACAAAATAAACATAAAAATAATACTGAAAGTATTCTAAACACTTATTAAGTGCTTCTATTTCATCACAAAATGTGCTAAGAGTTTTGCATGGATTATCTCATTTAAACTTCACTACTAATATTATTTTACAGTATTATATTACTAGCTGATACTTAATGAGCACTCATGATGTGCAAAGCACAGTTTTTACAGAACTAATTAAATTAATCCTAACAAGAACCCCGAGATAAAAGTGTTATTCTTTTACAGATGAAGAAACTGGGACATGAAAAGACAATTAAGTGGTGGGGCTGGGTCTAGGAACCAGGGAATCTGAAAGTTTAGAGCCTAAGATTTTGAGGGAGTCCCTGAGTCTCTGGTTCCTCATCTAGGACATGGGTCTAAAAATAACTGCCCCACCCCCTCACAAGGCCGTAAATGGACCAAATGAGAAAAGAAAAGGTGTGTGAAAAATTAAAAGGGAATTTCTCTAACCCTTAATGCACACAATTCCAAATCACTAGGGTAAATGACAGGCTGTATGTCAATTAAACATAAAAGCCACATTTCTCCTCTGTGGCTTTTTGTTTCTTCACTTCCTTTAACAATTTCTGACATTTTCATAAGCTTGTTCAAAAGAAAGAAAGCCATGCCATTTTGAGAGCAAAGAGCAATTTACTTCATAATTGATTGGGTAAAATGTCAAGAAAACGAAGAAACAGAAGGATATTGGTGTTGGCTGTAGCTATAAAAACAACCCAGTGCAACATGGATGAAAGTTATAGAAAAGCAGCGTAAGAGAGAATCTTATGCATGTATAGTCATTTGCTCAAAGATGCTGCTACCTCAATTCTAATATTCATCCTTGGAAGCAAAAAAGTACTGATAGGCTCATTTCAGTGCTTTCTCTGGGATGCATGATCTCAGAAGGAAGTCATGGAGCAGCAGAAAGTACTCCAGGTCTCCATCACAGGACCCCAGTGTTAGGAAGGCTCCTTCTCACACCTCACAGCCACATAGGGCTCTAGGCCCATAAAGGCAGCTCATGGAAATACTAACCCTCCCAAGAGAGAAGGTTACCTGGAATGTTGGAATGAACATACACCACTCTTGAATGGCCCTTCACCTTGGTTTGAAAAGGTGGGCTAGAAAGGAAAGAGTTTTCAATAATTTCACATATTATCTGCCTCTGTTCTCTCTTCCATAAGGATAGCTAAATGGTGAAGTGCCTCCACGTGCAAGGTACTGTGCCAAGTAATACACATTATCTCTTTTAATCCGGACCATACCCCTCAATGTAGATATTGTAATCTTAAACATGAAGAATTTAAGAAACAAAGAGATTAAGGGTATACAACTTGTGACCAAGCTATGACACAAATCCTGAAAATTTGATTCCAGTTTCTGTGCTCCATTCATTAAGGAATAGCTTCTTAATAACAATAATAATAATTAGAAGAAAATAAATAGTGGGTTTATTTCCATTGCTGAATCAATAGATTGTTGTGCCATGCAAGATATAAAGTCGTGAATAAGGCAGGAATGTCTTGCCTCTGTCAACTTGGAGTTTACTGTCTAGCAGATAAAATAGATATTGAACAAATAATTTTTAAGTGCATTGAATCTTATTTAGAGCTTTAAGTACATATCCTAAAAGAGTATACCTCAAGGACCTTTAACCTAGTCCAGGGGATACCTGCAGAAGTACTATGTAAATGGAAAGAGGGAGGATGAGTACACATGAAGTAGATAAAAGGCAGATGAAGAGCCTTCCAGAGAAAGGTACTGGTGAGTGAGTGTGTGTGTGTTTAGAAAGGAGCATTTCAACACAAACCAACTGCATACATCCCTCGCTGCATACTATTCATTTACCAGGAATGGTATGAGTGTTCTCTGTTATACAAAGATGAGTATGGTGAAGCCACACTTTCACAAACTCACAATGTCATAGAAGAGACAAAGCCATACAGAAATACAGGAACAGTGGTAGGTGGTGTAAGGAGATATAAACATGGTGTCAAGAAAAGGTAAAGAAAGAAATTAATATTGACACGAAAGAGAGCTTTTCACTGGTCCTTGAAGGGTGGATAACCTTCAAAATTTGCTGAGTGATCTACTCATGCAGGGGGAACAAATAGGAAAGTAGGGGTTAGCCCGCATAGAAAGGCTCAGTAATCCCTACCCTCAGCCTAAAATAGGAATGAGAATCCTAAATGAGTGAATTAGGGGTAGCTAATGAAAATTGAGGCATGAAGATGACAGCAGAGACAGCAATACAAGAGTAAGTAGGAGGGCTTGTGCTAGATGAATTCCTGGCATTGTTCCCACTCAGTTTTTCCGTCTCCTAGAAAGTGTGGTGTTGGGAGGGCAGTCTGAGTTTAAAAAGGTAAACACAAGCCTGGGCAGATATCTGCACCCTATGCAGCAACGTGAACAGAACAAAGACATAAAAAAGAATGAGAAAAGACATTTCTCTCTTCAGAGAACAACAGCAAACTCATAGTCCAGAGACATTTTTGTAATTGGGAACACAAAGCACCTGAAATAGAGTAGCTAATCATTGAGTACGTGTAAAGAGAACCTTAAAGCCCAGGGAATATACACATGAACTTCACAGAACTAGAAAAAAGCAAGATGGAAAATGTGAATTCAGAAAAAGAGAAGGAAGAAGCTGGAGAACTGACCTGTGACTAATAAACAGTTGTCAACTCCCTCGCATGATACACTGTAATAAATAATAAGCAGAAATACACCTGTACAATATGCCTACAATAAATAATGACAAATAAAAATATTGTAGAATTATTTATAGTGCCTGAAGCATGTATTTTGACATATATTATTTCAACTAATCTTGTAAACCACCTTGTAAGATAAGTATAAATCATGTCAAAATGGAATGCCAGCCGATACTTATCTATTGAGAATAAATGGCCAAGAAATAAGATTCTAAATACATAAGTCCTGTCCTAGACCAGTCATCTCTCCATAAGTTATCTGAATTTAAAAAAGAATGCCCAAGGGAACAAAGAATGATTTATTTATTACTATCTGAGACTTTGACCTCAACACTGACATGGACTCTAGCCTTCTGGGCTAGATGTGGAAGATTTCTTTTGCTCTAACAAAGGAGATTCAACTACAGTACAGCCAAAACAATTCTAAAGCCTCCTACCCCACCCCCACCCCCCATCCAAAGCCTAACCCTAGATCTTACTGTTTCAGTGGAAGAAAATTCCAATCCAAAATACACATGCCAGTCAGAAGCAGTAGAAATCACATAAGTGAGAGTGCCTGCCCTGGATCTCAGGCTAGACTTTGGGAACTTCTTCCAAGTCACTCTCACTTTACCAGCCGTGTTGAAATATGAAAGATGGCCTATTGCCTCTACAGGAAACTTTATCCAAGTTCAAGAGGCAGAGGCAAGTAGGTCTAAAGAGGCCATACTCATGTGTGAGCCAGTCTTCAACCTGGTACAGCCTTTAGCACTGCATCAACAAAATGAACCCAAACAATTCGTAGCAGTGTTCCTCTAGAGAAGAAGCTCTCAGCTTCCTCCTCCCACAAAGAAGTATTAGTATCCCTACTTTAGAGCTGTCAATGGCTTGACTAAGAACATACAATAATTAAAAATGAAACTAAAAATAGAATCCCGATCTTTTATTTCAAATTCCTTGCTGTTAGTTAAAAGGAGAACTCAAATGTTTTACTAAATTAGTTTTCATGATATGATTTGTATATTCACAAATAATACTTTTATCTCCTAAGTTCCACCTTAAAAACTCATTTTGGAGAATAGAAATGCCTCAAGCAAGACATATATTAAATAAAACAGCAATCCTGTCACTATGCTGATGTCTTCTCTGAAATACTCATGTTAGTGCCCAAGGAAGGACCAGAAACAGATAGCACCCTGATTTATACTGCCCTATTTGCTGAATATGAGGAGTGCAGAGAGAGGCTGTAGATCTGAGTCCATGTGTATTTGGAAATCCTGAAGCAAGGGCCCCCACTATTGTATTTTTCAACATCTTTGCAAACACAGGGGAAAGCCCCAGGAGTTGTAAATCTTATTCTAAGAACCAAGATTCTGTAACAAGGGACTCATAAGACCTGCCAACAAGTTGGTGGGTATATTTTGGAAGCCATTTTAATCTAATATTTTGCCTCAGGAGAGCTTGTTTGGTTTTAATAAAAGTCCTCAACAAGGATGGATGACCCAGTACATCATTTCTCTTGCTTCTAATTTAAGAATCTGGTACATAAAAGCGTAAAGAGTGTGAAGGAAATGGATCATGACCTTATGACATTTGGCATGATTTCTGAGGCAGGTGTCAGATAGGTTCATAAGCAACTATCTTGCCAAATCTTATCAAAACCTAAAAGACAAAAAGAGAAGAAAAAATACACACTTTATAATTGACATCAAAAAGGAAGTCATTTTATTTTTAGTTCATTTGCTTTTGGAAGGAGAGCCAACTAACTGGAAAGAGTCCATAATTTAACCAACATCAGATCGTCTTACTACATTCCCCACTGAAACTTAATAAATGTTAGTTTCCAGATTTACTGACCTCACAATTTTTTCCACTTAATGATCACCAAGCACCTTTTATTACTTTAAATGAAAACAAAATGAAGACCTGAAATCTCATGATCAAGAATTGATTTCTAGCGGACAAGCAAAATTGTTTGGTCTATTTTTATGTTTGATATAATTGTATTCAAAACCCATAAACAATGTTCATCCACTTCAATACTTTTTCAGCTCGTCTTCGGTCATAAACTTTAATTAAAACAAAACATCCCTTAGGTAAATCAAAGGAAGTACCATTGAAATAATATAAACACCAGAGGAACCTTGGGCTGTTTCCATGCTCAAGTCTGATTAGATGGAAAAGCACCAAGCACTTGTGTGAGTAGACCAACCAATAGAGTTTGTGACTATGAGAACTTCCTCTAGTATTAAAGACCTTTGGCAAGTTTCTGGGAAAACTTGTGCCAAATTTCTCTATTCCAAGAGAGGGTTTTTTACTTGGAGGCTGTGGTATCTATAAAGGCTATCTTTCATGAGCAGGGTGTCCTCTATTTAGCTGTCAGAAGGCCTGTCTATCGCAGGACTCAGACTGTCTGTCCCATTTGGCTGATGTCAGAAACTTATGCTGGAGTTATGGCAGAGAAAACATGTTTTCCATTACGCCTGCACCAAAGTGTTGATTAAGGTGGCACATGTCAGACCTGGGAGTAGCCAGCACTTAGAAATAGTATAGACCTTTTACAGATGCTGAAATTGTTTCCAGAAAATTCAACATCTCAGCCTATCTTTTTCTTTTCTTTTTTTTTTTTTAAGATAGAAAAGAACTGAGAGCATTTTGTACTAGCTTATTTTTAAGCTAGTACTTTAATCATATCTAAATTTTTTTTGGTACCATATTCAGACCTTTCTTTTGTGTTTGTGGTAAAAGAATCTTGATAATTGACAAGTGGATTCTATAACAGGCAAGGATTTCAAATTTTACTTGAGATTCAGTGCTCTCTATAAAGGGTCCTCTTCATAAGAAAATGATTCTTAAGCTTTTTAGGATTCTGAGCTCTTACAAAAGCTGTCAAAACTATGCATTCTTTCTCAGAAAACAATTGTCCAGGATCACAAACCTATGTACAACACTTAAGAGTTCCAAGGGCCTCAGGTTAAGGACTACTGTTATAAATAAAGCCAGAAATAAGCATATAGCTAGAAGATTGAATTTTTGCTAGTAGATAAGAATAGAATCTCTTCACAAAACATAAATACCAATAAGGCCATGTATTTTAAGCAGTTGTTAGGGGTTGGTAGATTGTTCGTATCTTGGGAGGTAGTAAAAAGCAGAGGGAGGGTATCCCGAAGGCCAGCAAGCCCTATGTGTAAGTCTCCTTTCAAAGGACAACTTCTTGGAGAATATATTGGTTTCCAATGACCATTAGTCAAAACTACATTACTTCTCTTTTAGGTAACACACAGACAGTGTCTAAAAGAGACAATGACTGGGGCTGCCAGATTTAGCAAATAAAATACAGAACAGGGAGTTAAATTTGAATTTCAGATAAACAATAAATAATTTTTAGTGTAAGCATGGCATGTCCTATGCAGTATTTGCAATTACTCATTGTTTATCTGAAATCAAATTTAACTGTATTTTAGCTAGCAACCCTATCATGATCCAGTAATTCATAGCCAGATCACTGGCTACTCCTGACAGTGGGATCTAGGTTTCTATTATTTTCTAAACAGTAAGTAATGAGAATTACTGGTAGATTTCACAAAACCGCTTCAGTGTACTCTTAGGCTATCAGTAATTAAGGCTAGCCAAAGTGATAAGAGATTGATATTTATTATTCTCATTTTCCCCCTAATTATTTGACCTTGGCTCATGAATTAATCTGTTCATCTTTCTCCTCTAAATCTGGGTGTTTGACATTCTTCAGGGCTCAAGCTTGTATATTCTTCATCCTTTCCCATTTTGCATTTTCCAGTACCTTATCACTTCAATAGCTTTACTAACAACTCTTCAATCCACACTGCTATCATTCTAAGTCCAGATTGCTTCTTCCTGGTACCAGTTGAGCCTTATATCAGAATGGACTCATGAAACCCCATAATGAGGTGCTTGGATGGCTCATTCAATTAAGCATCGGACTTTTGATTTTGGCACAGGTCATGATCTCAGGGTTGTGAGATGAGTCCTGTGTAGGGCTCCATGCTGGACATGGACCCTGCTTAAGATTCTCTCTCTCTCTCTCTCTCTCTCTCTCTCTCATTCTCTCACTCTGCCCCTCCCAGGGCCCTCACAAGAACTCTCTCTAAAAAACAAAACAAAAATATAATAACATCTCAATCCACCACCAAATAGCAAAGCATTGTTTTTTCTCTTATTTCCCTTTTTCCCTTATTCCACACTCCTACAATTAGTTAACTAAATCCTGTATATCTACTCATTCAATATTTTCCCATTCACTACATCCTTTCATTTTCCTTTCCCAGTACTCTAGCTCAGATCCTCATCATCTCTTTCCTTGTATTAATTGCATTAGTCTCAAATTCATCTCCCCACTTTTATTCTTTTGCCATTTCTTATCCTGAAATGTAAAGCTCTTGAAAATATCATCAAACTTCCTTTCCAGGCTAAATACCTATCACCCTGTAAGTGTTCTATAAACCAAGCAAAATGATCTATTCCTGATTTCCCAAATATATCTCTCATTTTCAACCTAAACAATCTGGCTTTTACTATTATTCTCTTATCTAGGAACATTTTCTTACCACCCTACCCTATCTCTCATTTAACTGTCAAAATGCTATTGCTGCCTCCTTCGTGAAATTTCTCATAATTTGCCTTTCTGCATCTATAAACTCTCTGCATCTATTTTGTGGCATACATCACATTGTACCTGGTAAATGTACTACTGGTTGACTGACTTTATCTTATCCTTCTCTTTGAAAAAAATGTAATAGGCCAAGCACAATGCCCTCAACAAAGTAGGCATTCAATAAATAGTTGCTAAAATTAAATATGATTTTCCAAATCAGTTGTCTGAAATCAATGCCTAAGTTTTCCTTTTATTTAGGTGGCCAACGCAGAGTTGACAGGTTCTCATTTATAAATGCTAAATGTATATGTAGTGCCAATAACCTATAACTGATACTTAGTTCTATAAATAGTGAACTTTCTTAGAACATTGAATATACTCATCATCACAGCCCATGAAATATTTGAGTTTTGTCCTTAGGTTCTTGTTCCAGTCCAGGTTTTGGATTTGCTTAGTAGAGTAGATGCTTAAGATTCCTTATACATCTTTCTACACTGATTTACCTGTCTACCAGGTGTTCTACATTGCCCTCCAACTGCTCATTTTAAGCTATTTAATTCTGCAATGCATGTTTCATTGCTGATATCCTTAGAAAATTTTTCTGCCTGGTAAAATAAAACCTGTTCTTTGTCAGTTTAATAGATGCCACTAAACTACTTCGTAGAAACACTGGGAAATATGAATAGCATGGGTGGCCAAGACTTTGCTTCCAGATTTTTACTTTATTGCCTTTTGACTTTTACAAGACTTACTTAAGGACAAAGATTGAATATTGCTTAGCCCTCTGAGGGCCATGCATTCACGACAGGCATTTCCTTTGCCCGTGCACTAATTCATTTCTTACCACCTCCGAGAAAGTTTATTTTTTCCAAACCCTGTAAGGTCTATGAAACTGAAAGTAACCTCTGAATCACCATGTTACTATATACAGTGAGGTTAACTTGGTAGTTCTAGTTGCTGCTACAAAGTTTGGACTTGGGATATGTGTAAAAGCCTCAATGGAACACAGACAAATATTTAGCAAAGAAGGTGATTTAGAAAATAAACTACCTTCCAAACTACAGAGAAATTGTCTTTGTCTATTACAGCTGGTAAAAAAAAAAAATCTAGACAAAGTATAATTTTCAAAAGCAGATGTTTGTGACAATCATCTGGACCAGGATGACTTAGTGCCTTAGTTATAATTAGTGTAAATTAATAATAAGAGAGATAGATGGAAGGAGAGATGGATAGAGAGAGAGAGAGAGAAATAAGTAGGTAGGTAGGCAGGTAGATAGATAGATAAAGTAGATGATAGCAAACAAAGTCCTAAGAAATCAAGTCTTCCTAAGAATATTAAAAGTTGGAAGAGAAAAAGCCAGAATGCTGTTGATATTATCTTTTTTGAATTTGTAGATAATTGATATATGAAATTATATTCATTTCAAGCATACAACATAATGTTTCAATACTCGCATATGTTGTTAAATGATCATATAAGTCTAGTTAACGTTCAAATTTTTAATGATTTTTGAAATAGTTATTCTAGTCTGAATCATAAGTCATTTACTCCTATCTCCCTTCCACTAGACTGACATGGGGTAAATGCATTTTTCATATTTATACCTGACAAAATGTGAGCATATTTCACTAAATACAAGACCCTGAAGACCATAGATTACATCTTATTCATCTTTATTTGTCTTCACATCACCTGGCCCAGGGCTTTGCATGTTTTTAAATGTCCAATTATGGTTATTGACTTTGAATTTGGTCAGTCTTGTAGTATAAAGACAGGTGTTGTCTAAACTAGCTGTATCAAACCCCTGTAAGTACAAGTTCTCTCTGTATATTAATAAGTATTGAGACTTCAGTTTTCAGATGAAATTCTCAACCAACATTTATCATACTGATATAAAAATGTATTTCTTTCATTAAATTTGAAAAAAAAAATTAAAATAATTATTATTTAGAAAGAAAAATGGAGGGAAATAAAGTGATTAATATAATAGTAAGAAACTAAAGACATTTAACTCTAAAATGACAAATAAAAGTAACCCAGTTGAATTTAGTTAATTATAAATTTTTATCCAAGTGTTCAGACCATCCATGTGTCTGTTTTGGTACATGGTTTGATATAAGGATAACATTAGAATGAAATTCAATAGGCTACAAGGGTATGAAACTGCAATGTTCATTTCCAAATGGGGATCTGCTGTGGGACACGTAGAGCCAACACAATTGAAGCACTTATGTGTTAATTGTATGTTAAATATTAACTTTTATAATAACAATTCTATATACAGAGTCATGAAACATTTTTTACATCTTCCAAGAACTTCCACACACTGTTGTGATAATCATAGTCTTGAGGTGAAACAGGACAAACACTGATCTTCTCAATTTACAGTTAAGAAAATGGAAATACAAGGTTTTAAATAGCTTGCCCAGTACATCTTCTTTCAGTTAGGGGCAGAAGGAGGATGGTGCTCATCAAAATCAAAGGTAGACTATCCCTGCCTCCTTTATCCATTTCACCAGAACATACATAGCAGAGTGCTGGCATGTTATAAACAATCATTTCAGTCGTTTATTTACTTGAAAGTGATTTACTGAGTATCCATAATGAAGGAAAGAATAAAAGTCATCTGACCTAAGATCAAAGTTTTATCTTAAATGTACAGCAGTAAATTCAAAATGAAAGTGGATAATGCCATGGCACCACCCTAGATTCTCCCTTCACAACTGAGGCATTCTTTCTCCTGATTTACAGATCACAGCTGTGTTCCCCTATAGAAATCGCCCTTGTCCAAATGAAATTGTTTTGCCCAAGGTTATGTTTCCTCCTGGGGACAGCCTATATCCAATGAAATGTCAATACAAGGTTACAAAGCTTGAGCCCTTTGCCTCAATTTGGGAAATCTCTGGAGGATCATTCAAGTTTTAACACTCCCAGTGAGATCAGCTGAGGCTGTTATTGAAACCACACTGCAGCTTAGCATCTTAGCTGTCCAGGTCTGCTGCCCTTGCTCCCTCATAGGTAGTGTTCCTAAGACTCCTCAACATCTGTATCCAAATTTCCAAACCTGTTTCCCCAGGATTCTGATCTGTGATGGTTGGTACAAGAGTCTTATAGGGAAGAATCTAAAATGAGATGTTCATTTCTGGATACATCCAGAGTCTCATTAAACTTTAAGCTTAAAAAAAAAAAAAAAAACTTTAAGCTTCAGGTGCCTCTTGGTCACTTTGGACTCCTCTGATCAAGAGATCAACAGGTAAAGAAAGGAATCACTCTCCGAACAATAACAATTGGCCCTGATAATCAAGTCTATTTTTATACAAAAAGGACAAAGAAGAATATGTTTGAGACACAAGTGATCCACTGGGACATCTCCTGATAAGCTAGTGGCCCATTTTAATAGTTAATGGACAAGTACTTCAGCCTTGAACTGAGAAAACCATGGTGACCATAGGCTGATAGATGAGAGTCTGGTCCTTTCAGGTAAGCCATCTGGATCAGCCCAGTTGTTAACCAAGGGTGAGGGGAAATCTTGGATGCATAGTTAAGAAGGGAAAGGATGACTATTCAGTACAGCTTTGAAACTAGCTATTCTGACTGGCACTAGAGTTTCTCCAAACTTTCTCTTGAAAGTTTTTCCAGGAAAAGAAACCAATCAGAATGGAGTTTCTCTTCCCAAATGGGGTGGATTTACTATATTAAGCAAGCAGATTTGAGTGGCGAGGGATAGACTATACTGGATTCTGTGGTGTGCGGCCCAAATCCCTCTGAGGTTTCAAGTCATTTCTTTCCTCAACTGTTACCTTCCCCAAGAATTGCCTTTGGCCAAAGAGAGCTGTTGGACCAAGTTTATGTCCTTTCCCCAGGGACAGATCACATCTAGTGATTGATCACTGCAAGGGTACAAAGGTTCGACACACTTGCCCATACTTGGAATACCTCTGAAGTAATATCTCATGTTCAGAACTTCCTGCAAGCTGGTGGTACAAATCTATTACAATTTGAGTCCTCCTTCTGTCCAGTCCTGCTTCCCTTTACTAATCAATAAACTTCCTACAACCAAATAGCCAAATTAGTCTGTCTTGCAGGGAACCTCACCTTTGAAAACTAACAATCAAACTGGATATAATTCTATCCTTTATATTATACATCCTTAAATGACCCATAATTTGTTGGGTGTTTTTTTTTTTCCTTCCTCTGGGCTAAAATTTGTCATTCATTTGACAGAAGCAAAAGCAAGAAAACAAAATTACTACTTTTTTTTTCTTCTAATGATTCTGGCCCTTGGGTTATGGTCACCTCATTTCTCAGAAAGTGGACTATAACACTATGAAGCTTTAATTTTATCTTATGCAGTGAATTTTTTTTCACAACAAATATTTCATAAGGCTCGTCCGCCTGCTGACTCAGAACCCATGTGGTAGCAGGTCTGACAAAATAGATTGTCATGATCTATTAAATCAATAATCCATGCACTAAAAAAAATTTACACTATGAGTTCCACTCCACTCTCCAGTGTGCATTACTACAAAGCTTGGGGGAAAAGACCAGCTGCTGCAACTTGTGCATAAAGAGGTAATTTCCAGGGGTTTTTTTCTTATGTGATACTGGAATCACTCAATGGAATTTAGTCCTAAGGCATTCTAGTTCAGTCATACGAAAATTTATCATCACAGACCAAAAAGACATCAAGTTGAACTGGGACCTCCAGAGATCATTTCTTGCAGCCTAACTCAAAGCAAGGTTTGACAGGATTACTTCAAATATGTTATTCTGTAAACTGTTCTTATAGATTTTCAAACAACATCTCCAGGACTCCAAAATCTTCATTGATAGTAAATTCTTCTGCATGTAATAATATTTTCATTTTTCTATATTGAATAAGTAATGTATTTGGCCAACATTTTCTTAGTCGTCTCTCTTATACTTGGAGAATAGAAAAGCCTGCTTCAGTTTTTCTTTAATAACTTTATTTTAACCTGTCATTAGATCTTGTTTTCCAAGCTTTCATCTGAACTCTAAATCTTTTTGTTAAATATAGGGGACTTAGTGAAAAATTGACTTTGAATAAAAATAGTAGAGTCCTCACCGATGACATTTAATCTTATGAACACTAAAGAAAGATGATTAGTTTGTAGCTGACACAATTGATTGAGAAAAAATCCTCATCCCCCATTGCGGGGTAATAGGCAAATGAACAAAAGAACCACACAGTAAAGACAGTGGACCAAAAATGCAGAAAAGGAGCTTGAGTCCTTAATGGTATCTCTGATTTACTGAATCAACAGCAGCCTGTCTCCTGACTTCTTGTTATATGAAAACAATAAAACTTTGTTTCAGTCACTATTCATTAGATGTTCTGTTACTTGCAGCCAGCACAATCCTAACTGACACCATGATTATGATGATGAGATATTACATCACTCTACAAATGATGTACATCTCAGAAACAGTCCTCCCTTCTTAGTGCAAATGTTTAGTCAGTGTCTGCTAGTATCCATTTGTATCATTCTCATTAATGCAAAATATTTCTCTGACTCTTGTTAGTTGTTTTCCATTCCTAACTGCCTAACCATACCACTTTTCTCAGTTCAGGAGAGGACAGAAAATAGTGTTGCCAATGATGGCAAGAGAGAAGGCATAGGGTAAATCACTAAGTCTTTGGTTTTAATATTACCACATGCTAGACATGGGGATTTTTAATGAAATTATGTTATGCTGGCTTTAAGGGGTAGGTGGAGAGGGATATGGGCAAGGAGAAGAATCCTTAGTCATCTCAGAATCCAGTTGCATCTGAATTGTTTTTGTTTGTTTGTTTGTTTTGTTTTGTTTTGTTTTGGTGGGTGTCTTATTTCCATTCTTTGCCACATGAAAAGTAATAAAGCACATCTACCAAGACCTCACTCAAAATTATTTCCTTAAAGAAGTATTTCTGGCAAGGTCAGTTTCTTTCCCAACCAAGAAGGATTAGTTTTCAGTACCAAAGTTCTTTTTAAGAAAGTTAGCAAAGTTAGCAATTGTAGGGTGGTCCTACAATTTCAACTCCAACATCATAATGAAATTCCAGTTTTTACTTTTGTGGGCATAGAAGGCAGATATTTGCATAAGTCTTATATATGGCAATGCTATCAGGAGGCTCAAAGTATTACCCTTCTTAATGCCACCAATACCATAACCACAACCACCACCAATTGATATGGTTCCTTCCTTTGGTGGATGTTATTTATTTCCTGGGTTTCTAGAAAAAAACTTATGGATGTGAAAATACATTACTAAGGGAAAAATCTGTTTTTTCATGCTACTTTTTTTCAGATATTTGCATAATTTTCTTTTAAAATTACACAAAGAGAATGATATTGAAAAAGGCAGATTTAAAGAGATTGAGAAAGAGAGAATAAGGAAAAAATTATGTACCATGTAAATTCCTGATTATCTTAGTTTTATTAAAATTTTCAATATTCCTCAGTTTATGGAAATGCTATGTCCAATGAGCTATAAATAATTATTTTAGGAGTTCGAGGTTGAAGGAACTAGAGCTCAGTAGGAATTCTTATTATGTGATATGGTTTTGTTATCTTAGATGAAGAAAAATCTATATTTCATTGATAATAAGACAGGGCTGGCCTCATTATAAAGTTGTACCGAACACAATTCAATTATCTAAAATGTCCTATTCCTCCAAACACTGTTTTTCAATAAGAGATTACTATAAAACCACATTAGAAGCCCTCTTAGAAATGTAGGTAACATTTTGAAATTTATCCATCATGCTCATCATAATTAAATAGGAACATGAAAAATCACTTACCAGTAGAGTGTCATCATTCATTCACTTGCCTTCTTTGGCTCTTAAATGGTCAGTACAAGTCTCCACTTTCAAAAGAAATTTATTTTCTTTATTGAAAACTATAAAATAACCCAGTTTCCTTAAGAATCTTTTGTAAAAATATCATAATTGGTGAACAAAAGATGCTAAACTCTATCAAGATTTGTTGGCAATTTGCTACCATCAGACCAACTTAAGCACAAGTTTGTACCTTGCCCAATTCTATCTAAAGACTACATAATGAAAAACCTTTTGACAAGTTGATTAATAATACGGAGCTGTTAAAGTTCAGCTGAGTGAGCAATTAAACATTCCAAACAGCAATGAACCTTCAGAAGGTAATTTATGATAATTTTATGCACAAGAGCTCAGTGGCTTTTTAATTTGATAGAATGTTAGTAGCACGAATTTCTAACAAGGGAGTGTCAGGGTTCCATACATCACTGAGATTACTTAAACATTTCAAACGTGGCTGATGAATGAAGTTTCTTGAGATGTAGGGAGATACAGAAGGTGTTGGAAGGTTGAGATTATTCATCATATCAATTATTGAGAGTGGATGCACTGACATCATACTCCCTGATCATATTTTATGTCCACAGTAAAGATAAGTCAAGCTTGAAATAACAGACTTTCCCAGCTACCATTTCTGTAGGTAATTCAACTCCCTTTACTTCCCTCCACTCCTTTACACTTTCCTTCAAACTCATTGCCCCTCTCATATTTCTACCCAGGCTTTTTAATATCCAGATCCTTTTCTTGAAAAATCACAGTGAAATAACTAAGGATAAAGGTAAGAAAAGAGGAGCAAAAATGGAAAAGAAAGAGAATGAGTACAAAGCTACAATCATAGATCCACAGAGTGAAAAAGAACTGAGGGAATAATCTAGTTTAGCTTCACTAACACACACACACACACACACACATACACACACACACACACACCTCAAAAATGGAAATCCCCTCTACTGTATCCCCGGCAATGACCATCCAGCCCCTTCTTTAGCACCTTCATCCTTGAATTAACACACCACATCTCTTTCCTTTCCTCTGCAGATTAAAAAACAACATGGTCTGTTTAAAGCAGGAGCGAATTTCTCTTTCTTCAATTTCTACCCCAGAATTCTTGAATTTTAAAACCAGAAGACACCCTGGAGATCACTTAGGCTAGAGTTCACACTTTTATTTAGGTCATGCACCATGATGTATCCTGTTGACATGATTATTTGACTCATACATTTTTTTCTTTTAAATGTAAATGAATTATTCATCTTGAAATACTAAGTTATTTTACATGAAACCTAAATTATCAACTTGAAAAACTGAAAAATTAGAAGTTCTAGAAATACATGTTCTTCTATTCCCAAATAGCAATATTTGACTGGAGCTTAGTTAAAACTGCCCATTTAAAGGAAATATGTTCTCTTTAGTTCATCACAAGCCCCTACCACCCCTGTAGTCTTATACTTGGGAATATTTATTCATGTACGATACCAGCGTGGACCATGTAGAAGTTTGAGTTTGTGATCCCTGATTTAGATTAACCACTTTGTTTTATAGTCTAGGAAATCACATCAATAGTAATAACAGACCTTAACCAATGTCACCAGCTAGTTAATGGCAGAACCAAGATCTTTAACTTCTGATCCAGTGCTCATTTCATTATATGGTAGTTTTAGCTTATCATCTTTCTCATCACTTATATGTGTTTTCCTTTAGTGTAAAAAGAGGAAAAAATGCATTAACTGGATTGTAACAAAAGTCATGCCTCTACATCAATTTCCACTTATTGAAATAAGAATAAGATGAACCTAGCTAAATTTGACCCATAAGCAAGTATTCTTTCACATGGTAGTGTTTTACTGTCTATTCAATTTTCTCCATCTTTAATAGTTTCCTGCTCTAAAATCAAAGTAGCACAGTAATTAGAAATTGCATCACTAGAGTAATAACAACTATGGACTGTCTTTATACCTATTTCTGTTTCCTTCTATATATGTTAGATAGCTGCATAGCACATATCAAATGCTGACAAAAAGTCAGTTATGTTTCTCTGCTACAAACAGAGAGATTGAGTGCAAGATCACCATGACTATTTCCTAATGCTTTTATTTCATCAAATGGGTTGGAAAACAAAACCAAACAAATAAACACAAGCTCATCTAACTATCATCTCTGCAGATGTCGTTTCTTGGTAATGTGCTATTATAATTCATGTCAGGTAAACAGTCTTGCAGATGAAGTCAGAATTATTCAGGCAAGTTTCTTCATACCCTGTAAAGCTGTTTCCCTCACATGGGAAACTTCCACAAAGACTACTTGTTTACAGAGACCATGTGCCTCATGATCCTCTTTTGTGTTTCTCCCTCCCTGGTACTGAGCATATGTTTTTAATGTTAACACTCCCTCATCTATAGAGACCATCTGCTTATTAAAAAGAGTGTTCTCCTCCCTTCTTAGCCAGCTTTTTTGCATGGTGAATCCTCTCTGCCAGTTCCACAGATTCGAGGGAATGAGAAAACGTTGTGTCTCTAGTTCCAAATGAGAGGTTTTGGGGATTTAAGCGGCCTTTGTAGAAGGAGTGGAAGGTGCTTGTATGACTTCAAGAAAGAGAGGTATTATGCACCTGAAGGTCTGAAGCTGTGCTTTTTCTGCCTGCATAGCCTTTGGATAAAGCTCAAGGGTCCTATTTCCCCTATATCACCACCACTTAACCTTATGGTTCTTAATTTTCTATCTTTGCACCTATACTTAATCTCAGGAATACTATAATAATAAGATGGTTTCCCTGAAATTAATACACTTAACCTTGAATGTTAAGGAGGAATTGGTTAGGCAGGTGACAGGCAGAAAAATTTCAAGTTCAGAGACATAGTGTTAGAGCATAATAATAATATATAGTAGGACAAATTGCTCAGTATTTTTTAAAAGATTTTATTTATTTATTTGAGTGAGAGAGAGGGAGCAAGAGAGCATGATGGGGAATGGGAGCAGGAGCAGAGGGAGAAGCAGACTCTGCACTGAACAGGGAGCCTGACTCAGGGCTCAGTCCCAGAACTCTGGGATCATGACCTGAACCAAAGGCAGATACTTAACCAACTGATCATGACCTGAACCAAAGGCAGATACTTAACCAACTGAACCACCTAGGAGCCCCAGTTGTTCAGTATTTTTAAAGCTTATGATATGCCTAAAGGAAAAGCAAGAAACAATGAAAGAGAACTGGAAGAAGTCAAAATATTGAGCATGAAAATCTTACAGTTATTTAAGGCTGATTTGGCTTGTAAGTCATGAAGTTGAATTTTGATGTCCTGATTTGGGGGGGAGTAGTTATCAATTCAAAAAATTAGAAAGGGCAGGATGCCTGGGTGGCTCAGTCAGTTAAGTGTCCTACTCCTGATTTCATGATCTTAGGGTTGTGAGATTGAGCCCTGTGTTGAGCTCCAGGCTGGGCAGATTCTCCCTCTTTCTCTTTCTATCTTCTACTCAAAAAAAATTTAGAAAGGGCAAGAATAATTGTTATAGCTGCCTTGATTTGGAGATGCAGAGGAGAATAATCTTGACATGAACTCTTTCTTTGGGCTTGTGCTCCAAAATGACCTCAGCAGTCATCAGCCTTGTGGAGTCTTCTCCACCTAAAGCACAACTGCTGTCTACAACCTTACTCTGTATTGCCTGGAAGAGGGTGTGTTTGAAAAAGAAAGCTTCATAGTATGATGTGGTAAACTTTTCCCCAAGTGAAACAATCCCCACTGGTATTTGAAAGAATCTTCATAACTTAATTGGGAGTTTGCAAAGGGGAGAGAGATGTAGCAAACAGCATGAGAAAGCAAGAAAGGGTAACATATCTCCTCTACACTGAACTACCAACTTCTTACTCAGGAAGGAGAGACATGGCCAGAAAATGACAAGAAAATCAAGCTTCTGGCATGCAAGAGCTCTCCCCTCTGCTTCAAATATATAATAAAGATAGGAGAAGACCTGGAAAAGTATTGGTAGTTAAAATGTCCAAATGCTTTACTACCTAAACTGATATATTTTTGAGTAAAAAAAGACATAATTAATAATTTGGGGACAGTAGCTATAAATTAGATGGACCTGGGCACAGTGGGACAAATGATCATGTCATTTAAAAGACACCCAGATTTAAAAGGCTGTCTTCCAACTGATCCCTCTTCACTGAGTTATCTCTGCTTTCTTTCTCATTTTGCCCACGCTTCCCTGACTTAATGGTTAGTATCACCATCCACCAGGTGACAAAATCTAGAAATTTGACTTCTACATTTCTCTCCCCTGTCATGTTACTCCCTTGCTTAACATCCTTCAAAGATTCAAAGCATACCCACCCTTAAAAGAAAAGCCACACTCCTTATCACAGGCTCGTATGATTTTGCACCTCACCATCAACTTAAGAAGCTTCCACACACCAAAACAAATGAGCAAACAAAAACAAATCTCCACAATAAACAAAATAAAAAGACAACTTATAGAACAGGAGAAAATATTTGCAAACCATATATCAGATAAGGGGTTAATATCCAAAATGTACAAAGAAAAGATGAATGGATAAAGATGTGGCTTATGTATACAATGGAATATTCCTCAGCCATTAGAAATGACAAATACCCACCATTTGCTTCAACGTGGATGGAACTGGAGGGTATTATGCTGAGTGAAGTACGTCAATCGGAGAAGGACAAACATTACATGTTCTCATTCATTTGGGGAATATAAATAATAGTGAAAGGGAATAGAAGGGAAGGGAGAAGAAATGGGTAAGAAATATTAGAAAGGGAGACAGAACACGAAGACTCTTAACTCTGGGAAACGAACTAGAGGTGGTGGAAGGGGAGGTGGGTGGGGGGGTGGGGGTGAATGGGTGACAGGCATTGAGGGGGGCACTTGACGGAATGAGCACTGGGTGTTATTCTGTATGTTGGCAAACTGAACACCAATAAAAAATAAATTTATTATTAAAAAAACAAAATGTACAAAGAAATCATACAACTTATTAGCAAAAAATATATACACATATATCTGGTTGAAAAATAGGCAAAGGACCTGAATAGACATTTTTCCAAAGAAGACATACAAAGAGCCCAAGAGCCAACAGGTCTATGAAAAGATGCGCAATTCCACTTATCATCAGTGAAATGCAAATCAAAACCATAATGAAATATCACCTCACACCTATTAAAATGGCTATTATCAAAAAGACACAAGACAACAAGTGCTCCTGAGTATGTAGAGAGAAGAGAATCCTTTTGCACAGTTGATAGGAATGTCAACTGGGAAAACCACTGTGGAAAACAATATGGAGATTTTTCCAAAAAATTATAAATAGAACTACCATATGATCCATCAATTCCACTTCTGGGTATATACCTGGAGGAAATGAAATCACTCTCTCAAAGAGGTATTTGCATTCCCATGTTCATTGTAGTATTATTTACAATAGCCACAACAATCTGAATATCTGCCAATGGATGAATAGATAAAGATATGGTATACATATACATATACATATATATATATATATGTGTAATGGAACATTATTCAGCCATAAAACAGAAGCAAACCCTGACATTTCCAACAATATGGATGGACTTTGAGCACAGGCATTCCATAAGTGAAATGAGTCAGACAGAAAGACAAATACTGTATGATATCACTTGTATGTGGAATCTAAAACAAACAAACTCACAGAAACAAGGAGTATATTTGTGGTTTCCAGGGACTGGGAGGGTGGGAGAAATGGGAGATAGTGGTCAAAGTCATAAGAAGAATAAATTCTAGGGACATAATTAATATGTAGCATGATGACTATAGTTAACAACGCTATAATGTATACTTGAAGGTTACTAATAACACAGTAGATCTTAAATGTTCTCACCACACACACACACACCTTGAAAAGTAACCACGTGAGGTAATGGATGTATGTGGTAATCATTACACAATATAAATGTGTACAAATCTTCACACTGTACACCTTTAACTTACATAATGTTGTATGTCAATTATATCTAAATAAAGCTGGGGGGAAATACTGTCATAGAATTTTTCTTAAGTTGGTTCACTTGCATATTGTCTATTTCTCCTACTGGTAAGCAAGAAACAATACTGTTTTGTCCATGTTAAACTGCCAGCGATCTAGTCCAGTTCCCAGCACTTCAAAGACACATATTAACTCCATTTGAATGAATCTTGAATCACTGAATGAGGTCTAAGCTACTTTTCTACCATTAAAACCTATTTCTGTTAATGAAGACAAAAGGTAGGAAAGGAATGATAATGAGCCCCAGCCCTGCACACCAAAAATAAAACAAGATCAAACAAACCTCACAGGACTAAGTTTTTAGCCTTTCCCTCAAGCATGCTTCAGGACTTTCAACACCCTGCTGAAGAAATTACCTCCTAGAGAATTGTGAGGACCTATATGGGGTCCATTCAAGAACTCCCCCTTGTAACTCTCAGAACTTCTCTCCTGCTGTTTCTAGAGTTTCAGAGATATCAGCTTGATATACTTTAAACATGGCTAGGAACCAAAACTGGGCCTGCTGGTGGATTTCTCGTAGCTCCGGGCTAAACATCTTTAGTTATCTGACAATCAATATGCACGAATGTAATTATTTGTTTTCTAGGAGTTAGATGAACAAGATCATTCTAAATTCTTGTGTTATTAATACATGGTAATGAAAGTGAAATATTAATGACTTAGTCAAGTGTATTAAGAATTTGAAGTGCTGTGCAAACTGAAAACTTGCATCTTAGAGAGGGAAAGAAAAGCTCAAATGCACCAGATGGCTTAGTGACAGCCATTTCTTTTAGTGCAGCTCAGCAGATATGTTTGATAGCCTTCAGGAAAGGCCATCAACTATGCAAAGGAGGGTGCTATACCTGATTGTCTGGGAAGGCCTTGCCCAAAAACATCAAAACGATGTGAACTGTGCTTTGTGTCTCAAGAGTGTCGCAAGAGTGTGCAGCTCTGAATGAGATATTAGCGTAACTCTGGCCATCAGTGAACTGCATTGGCAAAGTCTGCTGGTTTGTCCTCTTCCCTCACACTGAGCTGTCGTATCTATGGCTGGCTTTACAGTAATGATCTTCATAAATTAAAGTGTGATGGAGTAGAAACAGCTCCAGACTAGGAGTCAGCCTGCCTAACCATAGAGCAGCTGGGTGGCCTTGAGCAAGCAGTATCATGCTTTTGGGTCGAAGTTTCCTCATCTCCCATCTGCAAATGATAAAGCCTTCCTCTCTACCTCTCTGGGATTGCGGAAAAGATTTAAAGAGATAACACTTTATAATAAAAAAAAAAAAAGCTGACTGCAAAAAGCGGAGGATGAAATTGTTTTGAGGCTGGAGTTACTTTCTTAACTGTTATATTTTTTTACTCTAATTATTCATACTTATGTAAGAAGCATATCATTCAGTAAGAGTTTCTTCTTGTAGAAAATATTTACTCAAGGATTGTTTTTCCTTTATTGACTTTTGTAGGGAGGATGATCTATATACTAGGCATATATCTGCCTGGTTTGAATTTCAGCGTACTATCATGAATTTATTCCTTTTGATAATTTCAAGGTAAAGAGTACTCAAGTAAAATGACAGGAGATATCTATCTATATGTAAGTAGATATCCCCTGCATTTTACATCCTAAAAAGAAAACCACGTAATTAATATATTCACATTTCCCCCCAGTCTGATGCTATAGCTAAATATCTACAAGCGACAAATCTCATCCTTCTTCAAGAATACAGAATGCTGATTTGCCATAGAACAAATGGAAGGAATTAGTCCAGGACACATGACAGAGAATGGAAGGCAATAATAATTTGAAGAAGAATTCCTACTTTTCCAGTAGGGAGAATGCTTCTCTTCTTACCTTTTGTTTATTATGATTCTACCAACTCTCTGGAGAAGATAGCCTTTGAGTCAGGAAGAATTGGCCTACCAGGACACTCCCAAAGAACTGGAACTGAGAAGCTAAAACTCCCGTCATCCTCCAAAAGAGAAGCCTGAGAGCTAGCTTAAAGCGTAAAGATCAATGTGTTTAAAAGACTGACAGAATTTTCTTATTAGCCCACACCTCTCTGCTGTTCTCAATAAATCACAGACAATAGTCATCACTGGGTACTAGCAAGGGAGTTCAAAGTTCAGAAATTCTGATAGTTCAATAGCAATTTTCATTTGCTAATCCTTAACTTCCTTCTCTTTGCTAAATTCTGTTTTATACTGCAAATATATACTAGACACTTCTGAATTTTATCACTAGTTATTTCCTCTGGCTCTGTCCTAATGATTTATCCTTATAACTATCCTGAGTTTGTTTATTTATCCATCCAACAAATATTTACTTAGAGCCTGCTATGTACCTAGCAGTGGTCTGGACATCAAAAAAGGATATAGATGAACAGAACATCTCTACTCTCAAGGATCCTATAGTCAAGTCAAAGTTAACCTCATTCAAACATTTTTAGTGACCTGATCATCAACATATAAAAAAACTATTACTCTGTCATAGTCAGGGTCACATAGGCTAGGCTTTCAGTTACAAATAAAATTGCAAATCACAGTGGCTTAACACAATGAAGGTGTATTTCTCATTCATGTCACAATCTGATACAGGTTGCATGGCTATTCTGTGCTGGTCTCTCCAATTGGAGACTCAGAACCATGCTGTTTCCAACTTAAAACTCTGTCATCTCAAAGTCTTTCATTTCCAGTCACAGTAATTTAATGTACATATTACTGTCTCCTGCCTCCAACCAGAATGACACATTATTTCTGCTTATATAATATTAGTGAGAATTAGTCACATAAGTCCACCCAAATGCATGGAACCTGGGAAATACTGAAAAACAGATGAAATTTTAATGAATATTACTATTCACTGACAGACTTCTAAGAGAAATATGAACAAGTCCTAGACTATCATATTCGTTCATATTTTGAAATATATGTAGATAATTAATGTAAGCTAATTCCTAGCACAATGATTGATACGTATCAGGCCCGCAATACATTTCTTAGAAATATCTGTAGCAGGCAGCCCAGGTGGCTCAGTGGTTTAGCAACGCCTTCAGCCCAGGGCCTGATCCTGGAAAACCCGGGACTGAGTCCCATGTTGGGGCCCCTGCATTGATCCTGCTTCTCTCTCTGCCTGTGTCTCTGCCTCTCTCTCTCTCTCTCTGTATCTCTCATAAATAAATAAATAAAATCTTAAAAAAAAGAAATACTTGTAGCAAAGAATAAATGATGTCAATGGAACTAATGATTTAAACAAACATCAATGGTGCTGGGAAAATTGGACATCCACATGCAGAAGAATGAAACTAGACCACTCTTTCACCATACACAAAGATCAACTCAAAATGGATGAAAGATCTAAATGTGAGACAAGAGTCCATCAAAATCCTAGAGGAGAACACAGGCAACACCCTTTTTGAACTCGGCCACAGTAACTTCTTGCAAGATACATCCACGAAGGCAAAAGAAACAAAAGCAAAAATGAACTATTGGGACTTCATCAAGATAAGAAGCTTTTGCACAGCAAAGGATACAGTCAACAAAACTCAAAGACAACCTACAGAATGGGAGAAGATATTTGCAAATGACATATCAGATAAAGGGCTAGTTTCCAAGATCTATAAAGAACTTCTTAAACTCAACACCAAAGAAACAAACAATCCAATCATGAAATGGGCAAAAGACATGAACAGAAATCTCACAGAGGAAGACATAGACATGGCCAACACCCACATGAGAAAATGCTCTACATCACTTGCCATCAGGGAAATACAAATCAAAACCACAATGAGATCCCACCTCACACCAGTGAGAATGGGGAAAATTAACAAGGCAGGAAACCACAAATGTTGGAGAAGATGCGGAGAAAAGGGAACCCTCTTACACTGTTGGTGTGAATGTGAACTGTTGTAGCCACTCTGGAAAACTGTGTGGAGGTTCCTCAAAGAGTTAAAAATAGACCTGCCCTACTACCCAGCAATTGCACTGTTGGGGATTTACCCTAAAGATGCAGATGTAATGAAACGCCGGGATACCTGCACCCCGATGTTTCTAGCAGCAATGTCCACAATAGCCAAACTGTGGAAGGAGCCTCGATGTCCATCCAAAGATGAATGGATAAAGAAGATGTGGTTTATGTATACAATGGAATATTCCTCAGCCATTAGAAATGACAAATACCCACCATTTGCTTCAACGTGGATGGAACTGGAGGGTATTATGCTGAGTGAAGTAAGTCAATTGGAGAAGGACAAACATTATATGGTCTCATTCATTTGGGGAATATAAATAATAGTGAAAGGGAATAGAAGGGAAGGGAGAAGAAATGGGTAAGAACTATCAGAAAGGGAGACAGAACATGAAGACTCCTAACTCTGGGAAACGAAGTAGGGGTGGTGGAAGGGGAGGAGGGTGGGGGGTGGGGGTGAATGGGTGACAGGCACTGAGGGGGGCACTTGACGGGATGAGCACTGGGTGTTATTCTGTATGTTGGCAAATTGAACACCAATAAAAAATAAATTTATTATTAAAAAAATAAAAATAAAAAGATAAGAGAAACAAACACTCTACCACTTTATATTGCTCTTAACTGGCAGTTAAGTTGTAAGGATAATAGATACTTAAGGATGTAAGCAACCATCTTGAACATTTTCAAAGAAAAAATTTGTTTTGTTTGTTTTGTTTTGTTTTGTTTTGTTTTAAGAGGTGGGGTTTGGCTGTAGTAAGGTAAAGATTTGGATAGTAAAGATTTGGATAAATAAAAAGGTTATATCTGGTAAAGACCTTATGATCAAGGACACATAAGCAGGCAAATGCAAAGTGTACTTAAGATCAGTAGGTCAAAAAACCTGGTTGGATAAGAAGATCCATGTAAGAAAACTACTAAGAGAGAAGGTTGGAGAAAAAGATTCAGAAATTTGAGCTTAAATGATATACAAAATAAATCTTTTGAACAGAAGAGTAGCAACATAGAGGTCACAGAAGATAATTTTGGTTCCTATTGCTGTCCTCAAGCCCATTCTAGATAAGATTCTGAGGCCTAAGTCCTGACTCAAAACAAAATATGAGGCTAAGGACAAAGAAAATGTAAAGTCTTACACTAAACCAATGTAAAACAACTGCCCAGCATTATGGCAATGTCAAACTATATGTCTAAGAGGTATAGACTATTTAATTGGTATAGCAAACTTAGGCTAGTTATGAGAGCTCTGGGAATTTATGAAAGACAAATAATTCAAAGATTTGAATTGAAGTTAGAACTAGGTTTAGTACATTAGTCAAACAGGATACATTCTTTAATTATTTAGAAAAATGATTTATACATATTTATAACTTATTATATTGAAAATATTTCTTTTGAAGAGGGAATGGGTATAGATAATTGGGCTCATATAGGTATTTTTGTGGAAAGCTTATTTTAAAAATCAAATTTATGATAAAAAAATTGAACCATGATAATGGTTGTTCAGTTCACAAGCATATTCTATAACTGTTTCCTGTATTTTTTCTGATATATTTAAATATGATTCTAAATGCAAGTATTTCACTCTAAGATTCATTTTTTTCTTAAATAGTTTATTTATTTATTCATGAGAGACACAAAGAAAGAGAGGCAGAGACATAGGCAGAGAGAGAAGCAGGCTCCCTGTGGGGATCCTGATGCAGGACTCAATCCCAGGACCCGGGATCATGACCTGAGCCAAAGGCAGACACTCACCCACTGAGCCACCGAGGTGCCCCTCCCTCTAATATTCTAAAGGTAGTTTGCAAACTTTTGGTTCAAAATTTATCGCTGGAAACATTGTTTAGCTTCATATTATTAACCCTAAAACAGGTAAGTACTTTGTTGGAAGTTGAGGGGTTAGCTCAGACATTTGTAATCAAGCCATATGATACTGAATCTCATGAAACTACTATTTTACCTAAGGAAAAACTATCAAATATTTTCAGTAAGAAGAAGAATGTGACAAAACATATCTCAGTAATGAACAAATAACAAGCCTGAATCCATTTTGCCAATATCCTGTTCATCATTTAAAATAGTGGTTTTCAAACTGTGGAGTGCCACCCAATTGCTGAGCCATAACATCAATTGAGTAGGTCATAGCTTGAGTAGGTCATAGCTCATTGTTGAGAGAAGGAACAGAATAGGATAGAATAGCACAGCATAGAACCAAACAACTCAAGAACTAAAGACAGATACTTATGAAAATTTTGCTTTTGTTAATTATGTATGTATATATAGTGGGATGCAACATAAAATTATTTCTTACTGATCAGGATCAAAAGTTTAAAAATCACTGACAGGCATTGTAAAAAAATATATGTAATTTTAAATAGTCATGTCAAAATAAGAAAATAGCTACTAGTAATCATTGTGATTATAACATAGAATCACATCTGCAAAAATATATTTCTTCTTAAGCATGTTAGGTAGATCTGGAGAGCATCTGAGTATTTCCTAAACATTTTCACAAATTTTTCTTAGTTGTTCTAGGTCTAGCCCTTGTTGGTAGAGAAAAAACAAATTTGGGATTAAGTGGTTCTACTTTTCCTGCTATCTTTATTCCATTTGTTTCTAGCAGAAGACCCATTCTTTTTAGTCTTTCTTGTTTTGAGCCTAACTGAAACCAAGGGGTTTTGGGGGGGGAGCTGTTTTTTTTTTTTCTTTTGGTCACCTACTTTCTCACCTGACTTCAATCCCTCTGCCTTTAGTTTCTTGATCCCATTGTAATTGATTTGTGTCTATCTCTATGTCAATCCTGAGTCATGTAACCTTTCTTCCATTTTTGGCTAATGACTTTTGGATAAATGAATTCATTTGAGATTTCCTATGCAACAACAATAAATTATTTAGCTCTCTCTCCTTTTCATCTTTGTCATTTACAATTTCATACCAGCAGATGGTTTTACTTGTTACCATCTTTCTGGGGTCCTTTGCTTAGCAGCCTTGAATCCAACGTTCCCAATATTTCCACTTTCTCATGGCTATATCTCACCAATACCACTACAACAAATTTCTTACCACACCACTACAGCTTTATTCTCCACTGACCTCTGGTTTAATTTATTTTTTAAATGTCTACTCTCTCTTAGTTCTTAAGCATGCTCTTGGCCTTTTGGTAAATCCTTCATTTTCTCCTACCTCACTTGACCTTTCTCTTGGCATCCATGCATGATTCTTTATTCTTCAGTTCAATTTGAACATTAAAGCCCTGTAGCTATTCCTTGCATAACAGTTCCTTCAGATTCCAGTATAGATTATACAGTTTTTTCTTGACATTATTCTCTACTGACCTCTTTGATTCCAAAAAACTGGTGACCTAATTTAAGTAGATCTTTTATAAAGACAGTTTTCTTCATTTTCTGAAATATTGGATGCTATCTCTGAAGTTATTTCACTTTTTACAAAGTAATAAGCAAGGGAGTTGCTGTGTAATAAACATAGGTTCTCTCACTATAATAGTAAATTGTAGAATAATTTATTCTAATTTGATGAACTTTGGAATTTTTATCATTTTTTTCCCTTCCATGAGGCAAACAACGCCAATGATTTGTGAAGGTCTGTTCTGCCTTCACACAGCAAAGTATCACTTTCTTTTCCATTTCTCGCTGGGACATGCCACAAAAGACAAATCTGAGAGCCTAATATGTACTACTATGGTAATGACTTACATGTTACCTCTCACTAGAGAACCTACTGGAAGAAGGTAATATTTAATTCAAGTATTTTAATTTCACTGGGAAATTCAGGCTTGATTGTTTGATAAATTTAGGAAAACATGCTAACATAAAAGGGATGTGAGTTCCAGATAGAATACAATAAAGATTTATAGGATTTTTGAGAAACCCCTGCCCGTTTCAAATATTAAGAACTGAATTTACATATTTTTTAGCCTAAGAAAGAATGACATCAGGAGAGTCTCAAGGATTAAATTCTGGTTGGGGCCTATGTATTAGCAATACCATACTGCCATCCTTCTTTATAGAAAGTTATAAGTTTCCAGAATTCACAGGAGTCTGGTTGGCTTCTATCCAGGACACGAGTGTAGAGAAGAGGTAATCAATATGCTCTAGCCTGTCCCGCAAGGTTTATTTTAAAGATTACTTTGAGTTATAGTAAGGTTTTTGTGAAATATATCATCCTTACAGAGTAAAACAGATCCATGGAGGTGTCCTGGATGGGTCTTTAGGGAACCAGAGCAAAATGTCAAGAAGCCCTCGAAATCTCTGTTTTTATTTTATGAGGAGTAGGAGGTCGATAGTAGTGATTGGTAGAGCTCCATTGATGAAAAGGTCCATAACATGGGAGGATGTTTCCAGCCGTGATTGGCAGAGGGACCAGGTTGCAGGTTAGAGGCAAGAATTAAAGTTGCATAAGAAATATGAGTTAAGCCCAAACACTGGGTAATCTAGAAATAGCCTTGTCAGAAAAGCCATGCTAGAGAGAATTACAGAAATCAATTTTGGTTGCAAGCAAAGCCTTGTTTAAAATTTCAGCTTGCTAAAAAAAAAAAAAAAAAAAAAAAAAAAAAAATTTCAGCTTGCTAGATACTAACAACTATGAGAGATTTTTTTCGATTCAAGAAAATTGGAGGCAAATGCTTTGGGATACTACTGTGTGATTGACATGGTTGAGTTCCAGGAGAGAATTGTGGTGTCTTTAATAATGAGGTTTAGGAAATCTTCACATGCAGTACACTGTAGTAGTAGTTTTTATCACTCTAAATATTACTAGTAGGTGAAATAAAAATCTTTATGAAATTTTTTGTAAATTATAGCAATGATATTGGTGAATAGTTGCTACCAGTTTACTTCAGTATTTATTTATTTTCTCAGAATTTGCAGAGTCTTCTTTTTAAGTTGATCAGTTTGTGATAGGTGAGAGCAAATTCTGTGACAACTAAAAAACTTTAAGTAACAGACAACAATTATAACAGAATAGCTTAAAAAATAATAGAACAGCTTAAAAAAATAATAGAACAGCCTTTAGTGGTGATGAGAGAAGCAGATGGAGACTATTGGAAGTCCACTGGACCCATGAGCCTAATCAGATAAAATAATTACAAAGGTAATTTGACTAAAGTAGCCAACTCCTCATAAGCTCTGGATCCTGAGGGAAATTTCTCAGCTCTGTTGGGTTTTTTTGTTGTTGTTTTTTAGTTTTTTTCAAGTATAATTAACAGTGTTATATTAGTTTCAAGTGTACAATATAATAATTCAGCTATTCTATACATTACTCAGGATTCATCATGATAAGTATACTCTTAATTCCCTTTGCCTATCTCACCCATCTCCCACCCCAACCTCTGGCAACCACCAGTTTGTTCTCTGTATTTAAGAGTATGGTTTTTTTTTTTTTTTCATTTTTTTGGTCTCTTTTTTTCTGTTTGTTTTGTTTTTTAAATTCCACATATGAGTGAAATCAGATATTATTTGTCTTTCTCTGTCTGAATTATTTCACTTAGCATTATACCCAATAAGAGTTTAACATCTGAAATATAGAAAGAACTTACACAACTCAACACCAAAAAAACAAATAATCCAATTTTAAAAATGGGCAGACAACCTGAATAGACATTTTTCAAAAATATATATACAAACAGCCAACAGACACATGAAAAGATGTTCAACATCACTAATCATCAGGGAAATGCAAATCCAAAGTACAATGAGATATCACCTTACATCTATTGGAATGACTAGAATCAAAAAGATAAGAAATAAAAAGTATTGTTGAAGATGTGAAGATGAAGAAAAAAAAACCTTCCTGCATTTGAGCTGGTGGAAATACAAATAGGTATAGCCACTGTTGGAATCAGTTTGGAGGTTCCTCAAAAAATTAAAACTATAATTACCATATAATCCAGTTAACTCCATTATTGGATATTTACCCAAAGAAAATGAAAACACTAATGTAGAAAGGTATATGCACTCCTGTATTTATTGTAGCATTATTTACAATAGCCAATATACAGAAACAACCCAAGTATCCATCAATAGAGATCGTCAAAGAAGATGTGAGATATATACCTAATGGAATATTAGCTCATCCATAAAAAAAGAATGAGATCTTGCCATTTGCAACAACATGGTGGACTTTGGCTCTGTTCTTACTACTTCTCCTCTCTGCCTTCAATGTTTATGCTTACCATTCAACTTGTAAACCCTTCACTTGATCCTGCCATTCCTTCTAAATATGGGGCCAATTCATAAAGTCTGCCCTGATTTCTTCATTTTTATCTTCAATGTAACCACTCAACTGCATTGCAATTGGGCCCTTTTCCACTTAATTTCACTATAACCAAATTTCTCCAACCTCACCAATGATTTTTTTCTATTTAATACCGTTTCAAATTCTGCATGACAATTAATGTTTTGATTATCTGCCTCCCTTTTAAGAACTGGTTCTCATCCAACTTGTGCAATTGCTCTTCTCTGTTTCTCATTTAAGTCCTCTAGAGATTCTTCTCTCCCAGCCCCCGCTATCACTCAAGTTTGTCTTTGACCCTATGCTAACTGCCTCTGCTTTCTCTCCTTCACAGAGCTCTTGGGGCGTCAACCATCATCTTCCAAATATTATATGCCAGCTAACATATCTCATACATTTCTGCCTAATCAATCTTAAAATACCACTTCTTTGTTTATGTTGCTCTCCATTTTAAGAGCCTACAAATGATGCCTGGATTCTTCCTCTCTAATTACACTGGTCTCCTTACTTCCTTAACTATTCTTTATTATCATTCTCTGCTCCCTGAAATGTTATACCCCATTTTTGCCATTACCACAAATTCTGTTCTTCTCTGAGACCCAACCTCTACACTTAACCTTTTCCATGAAGCATGCTCTGACAAACCCTAGTCCAACAATAATATTGCCGTAATTGAACTTTTCTGTGTGACACAATCTAGAATGTAACTTTCATTGCATTTTATTATCTATTCTATCCAGATCATCAATCTCAAAATATAACATACTATATTATTCCACTTATATGACATTTTCAAAATGATAAGGCTATAGTCATAGAGGACAGATTAGTGGCTGCCAAGGGAGGGGGTTACTATAAAGAGATAGCATAGGGAGCTTTTGGGGGTGTTAGAACTGTTCTTTATCCTGATCATAATGATTGTTAAATAAATCTATCCATGTGTTAAAATTCATTGAACTTTACACCAAAAAAATCAGTTTTACAGTATGATTACTTGAAAAATAAAATTTACAGAAGATTTAGGGTATAGGAAATCTTTCATCTCCTTTTCATATTGAAAAATTTAGAATAGAAAGGAGGCATGGAAAGTAGAGCTGGTCTGTGGATAAAGCTTTGAAAAATCAGATTTATCCTCTGAGTTATGCACTCCTCTAAGAGGAGGGCAGCAGCACACGTGGATTGGCCATAAATATGAAGAGTAAGCATGAAGTAAATCAGTATTTTATATCAAATGCCACTCAGTCAATGTGACAAATAGGCAAAAAAACAACAACAAACTACACCCCCCCCAAAATATCTTCTCTTGAATTATAGCTACGAGTGAATGAGAAAGTAAAAAGCTAAGGGTTAAGACACAGGCACAAAGTGGTGTACCTGGGTGGTTCAAATGGTTGAGCATCCAACTCTTGATTTCAGATCAGGTCATGATCTCAGGGTCTTGGAATTGAGCCCTACATCAAGCTCTAAGCTCAGCACAGAGTCTGCTTGAGAATCTCCCTTTGCCCCAACTCCTATTCTCACTCTCAATCTCTCTCTCTCTTTCTCTCTCTCTCTCTCAAATAAATAAAATACATTTTTAAAAAAATATACAGGCACAAAGTATCAACTTTGAGGGTGGCAAAACTTAGGAGACACCCAGGTCACAATTTTTACTCTTAACTCAAGGTCATTAATAACTAGTAAAGAGTCCAATTTCATCAAGATTTCATAGCTTCTCTGTGTTTTTATTTCCTATCTTGATGGAAACAGTGATCATATTTGTACACAGCCAAAGAACAAATACAACAATGACTTGTTTCACAATTCATGCAGCTGACTTCATGTATTTTTGACAACACTATCATGTTTCTGAGCTATCAATTTTTCTTCCTTTGTAATTTGGGATCCAGCAGGGGGCACAGGGGTATATATCATCTGTGACTGCCTTCTGATGCTACATTCATAGATGCGTGCCTGACTCTGGGTGAGCTTTACGAAAAGTCTCATTCTTTGGAAGGCTTTTCCCAGTCTTTTATAATCTTCATCAATCAAAAGTTAACCATCTCAGGGGCCATGCCTTCTTTGCAGGCAGCTAGAACTTCCACAATTCTTTGTTAAGCAGAACTCCTTTGATTCAAGGCATGATCAATATATCTTAAAACTAGAGTCAGTTTCCTTTGCCTTCTACAACAATTTCTCTTATTGCCATTCACAGCTGGAGACTTTCTTATTGAAATATAATCAGCACCATAATAGCCTTGGTATGGTCAATGTTTCCCATCATCCCTTCAGAGGCCTTGAAGCACTCATCCTTTAGGAAGACTGGATCAAGCATAACAGTATGTGCAACATCCTTTGCAATGGCCCCAGGGTCTCTGTAGGATATCTTAGGTATTATGTGATGGACACTCTCCCTTCCTAAAGCATCTCATCCAAGCATGCTATTCAAGGTTCAAATGCTTCCTTTCAAGGAACAAAAACAGGATTTAAATATAAGTTATTTTATAGACACTTAGTTCAATAGGGGAGAACTCTAACACCTATAGAATACTTTGCTCCTGGGCTTTGGGCTGGGACTCCCACTCTGTCACGGAAGCCCAGCATATCAGTACTATCTTTCCCCTCTTCTTCAAGTACTACGTCCACATTCATATAAGTCCTATCTCAAACCCATTTTCTTAAGGAATTCTGTGTCAATTGAGGAAGTTTACTTAATTACCTTCAGCCCCAATCTTTAGTTTAACAGGCTCTGTTACTTATGGCAGGCTATATAACCTATTTAGAGAATTGTTTTGGAAATATAAAGCAAAAAGTTAAACCAGAGAACACAAAGTTTTTGCACAACTTTGGGATCATGCTTAGAGCCCCACCACTTATAGTAAAACAGACTCCTAAGTTTTCAGGTAGCACCTTCCCAGCACAGATGTTAAAAAATGAGCACAACAATCATGGAAATGGAAGGATGCCAAATGGACAAAATTAGGGTAAACTTAATGCTAAACATTCTGCGAGCAATATTTAACCAATGAAGGGTGGTTCCTCACCCTCTCCCTTCAGGGGAAATATTCTGAATCATATTTCATTTATTGAAATGAATACGAATTCATTGTATGAATATTGAATTTATTGTAGTTTCAGAGTTCCCTAGCAAAAGTGAACCCACAGTAGAAACCCAGTCATCAATATAATACTCTTTATTGACTTCCTTTTCTTCCTTCTCTCGTTTCACAATGCTTCCTAACATAATCTTCAAAAAACAAAACAAAACAAAAACAAAAACAAAAAAATATTCTTGTACTCAATCCTTGTCAGAGGATTTGTTTTGGGGAAAACCCAATATAATACTATGTCTGTGACTCAGATATAAAATCTCTGTAATTTCAATCTTCCAGGCTCTCTGCCAGTAGGACTAGATTTATTTTTATTCAAAAGAATATTTACTGAATGCCTAGGAGACAACAAGCAATTTAATGTTATCATATAAGACATCACACTTATGGAATTCTTAGATTAAAAAGAGAAATAAGAGCTGCAAATTTAAAAATTGTATCAGAATATATAAAACAGGATTAGTAAGAAAGTTATAAATATATGAGATAGAAAGAAAGAGTTTAGAGACCAGGATTGAAGGACTGAAGGAGGTGACATTGGAGCTGGATTTTGAAGTGCAACAGGATTAGGGGATGCAAAAATCCTGAAAGTGTCTGTTAGGTGAAAGAAAAGATGAGTGAAGACACTGAATCAGGAAAACACAGGGTGCATATGAGAATCACTGAGTAGTTCCATTTGTTCCAAGAACAATACCATGTGATAAGGATAAGTAGGGAAAGATAAAGAAGAAAAGTTGGATATTGTCAGATCATTAATTCTGTTAAACATCTGTTTAAGTAGTTCATTGAGAAAGCAATAGCATGCCATTGAAATTATTTGGAAAACATAGCATATTTTAACTTTTTTTGTCTCAGTTTGTTATCACTTCAGGCACATTTACCTTTACCTCCTTACACCAATGTCCCTACTGCTCACTCTATCTAAACTGTTTTTCTTCTTTCACGGTTTTATGTTTACAATGTTGCTTTTATTAATTTCTGTACTTATTTTTTCTCTCCCTTAGTGAAATGTAAGTTTTCAAGAAACCTATTTAATATCTCAGTGCATTTTATGGTATCCTGCAAATAGTAGGCACTCAATTTAAGTTTTGTTGAGTAAATGAATGAATACATGATCATGTTTTTTGGTGGTTCTGATACTTTATGTGCTCTTTCTCTGACAAAGGGCTCTTCACTTTCTCCTTTTCTCATATGATCAGCATGTTCAAACACAAATCAAACTCACAATACTTCAAGTAACCTACGGTTCCCAGACTTGCCTAAACAACCATAACTTAAATTATGGCTACAGATGATTTGAGAGTGTGCTAAGATATCCATGTGGCAGGCTCTAATACTCTTTTTAATCAAACCTGAAGAGAGAATTTGGATGTTTCTTCTACTGGTACATCTAAAGCCCCAGACTTCAGTTGAGGGCATGGCTGATTGCAACACAGGGCTGGTCCTTGCACAAGGTAAAGTGTTCCTCCCACACCACAAGTCAGCCTAGGTGAGAACAAGGAAACAGAGTGGCATGCCTTTGTTCTGTTTGGCACAAGTTTTGGTTGTTTCAGCCAGGCCACTTTCTCTATGTTTCCACACCTCTTGGTTAGAACACAAATCCTTAAAAAAAAAAAAAAAAAAAAAAAAAAAAGAACACAAATCCTTGTGTTTTGCTGTTAGGAACTAAAAGATAGCCATTAGACTGAGGTGGCTATAATGCTATTACAGCCTATGCAAGCAAACCAAAATCTAACCATGTAAAAGTCTCAAGGATATAAAATTTAAAACTAAGAACAACCAATCACAGCCAACTAAACTTTAAGCTATACTCAATCATATAATTTTCTTTCTTTGCCTCCATACCTTTTCTACATAAGTCTTTCCTCTAGCTGCTATTGGCTGAGTGCTCCTAGCCACTTCTGGTTTGGCACTGCCTCATGCAAATCAATGTTTACTTAAATAAACTCTTAAAAATTTGTATATGCTTCAGTTATTCTTTTAACAGCATTGAGTGGCCTATGTGAGTCCCAGTCTCCTATCTACAAAATAAAGATTTGTGCTAACCCAGAGAACCAACTTCTCAGGATTTACCACAAAAGAAAAAAACTCTTGAGCAGACAGATGGTATATGTGACCGCCTGACCTGAGCATGAGTCTTTCCTCCAGTCATGTAGAAATGGCCTCAACACATTACTGCAACACTCTTAGTTAAGAGAATATGTAGAAACTGATAATCCCACCAACTATTGGCTATAGGTGAATAATCAGAGCAGACATAGGAAGGAAGTTCTTCTCTCCACCCAAACCCCAAGTAATATGTGCAGAAATTCAAAGAAAATCAGCACAATTAAATCACTAGCTGTGATTACCAATAGCAGTGATCATAATAGAAACAAAACAAAACAAAAACAAAAACAAAAAAAGGATATCAGAAATCAAATTAAAAAAAAACAACAGGAAAATTACTAGATAAAAGAGAAGACAGGTAGGGATAATCTTTATCTCAGCCTGAAAACGCTGGATTTTTAATCTTTCTGAAGATTCCCATCCTTTCCAACTCCCATTATTTGTGGTCTAATTTTTCAGCTAGTTCCATCAGTGTCTCCTGTTTTCATTTTTCTAGCCCAGACTCCCAAATATTTGCCTGTTTACCCATTCTTCTTCTCTTCCTACTTCTTTCCTTCTGTACCCTTTGCTTTCATTTCTTTATCCCTCCCTATCACTCCACACTTGTTAAAAATTATTTGCATACAGCATTCATAATAACTTCATATCTTAGCAAAGTGACTTGCATGGGGGAGGATTTCAATAAATATTCATTTAAGATGACTTCCCCTCCCCTCCCTTTGCCACAGTTCCCCATGCCTCTGAGCCCTGGAGCCATCGGTCTTTTTGTAGGTTGCAAAATGAATGAAGTGCAAGGATTTCACTTTAGGAAGAAACAGGAATCAGGACTTTTGTCACTGACTTTCATGAACTGGGCTTCCAACTTTTAAATGTGGTGCATAATTGACACTTTGATACTTTTAGGCTATGGTGTATTCTCACACTCTCGTGGGGAAAAAATACTTGCTGACACAATCAGGAAACAGATGGTGACAAAGATCTTATACTTTGGTGCCAATCAATATGTTTTACTTGCCACTACTAAAATCTCATTTATGGGACCCAGGAATTTAAAGGAATTTTTCTGTTCTTTTTTTCTATCTTTTAAAGACTATTTTTAAGAATCTTTGGGCTTAAAAGTTTTATTTCATTTTTCCTCTTTAGTTGTACTACAGCAATTCTAGGAGGATTGTGGTTTTTATCTGCCACAAAATTCATGAATTTAAGTATTTTGTTCTTTGCTGTTGGTGACAGAATAAGTTTCTTAACTCTTGCCCCACCATCCAAACATGACCTTTGAATATAGCTACCTTACACTTAAAAAAAAAAAAAATCTTCCGAAGAATGTTAATTTTGCAATTGTTAATTGATATAACAACAGCAGTTGTCTCCCCATCCTTCCATATCTGCTCATTTACATAATGGTGACTTCTTGTTAAACTAGCACACAGAAGAAACAGGTCTTTTTTTTTTTTAAGATTTACTTATTTTAGAGAAAGAGAGAGAGTGCATACGTGGGAGGGACACAGGAAGAGAGAATCTCAAGCAGACTCTACACTGAGCTCAAGGAGCCAAGGCGGGTCTCCATCTCATCACCTTGATATGGGGACCTGGGCCAAAACCAAGAGGCAAAGGGGTAGCTTAACCTACTGTACCACCCAGACACCTCAAAGAATATTTCTAAAAGGAATACATAACATTCTTATTCAGAATACAAAAACTTAATGAGTTGAAACTCTATGTTAAGTAGAAAGATTCAGATAATCCCATCTAACTGGGAACTGCTCCCTCAGACCATAAGCTTCTAAAGGGCAAGGACAATGCTTTATTCTATCTCAGTGCCCACATACCCATATTTAACAAATATTTCCTGGGTTGAATCTATGAAGTGGCCAGACAGCCACCAAAAGAAACCCCTCTCTGCTGTGTTTCTCTAGTACATCTGATTTGCATCATTACCTTTAGGGTTTGGGATGCCTAGAAATGTATAGATGAGTGAATCTTTATGCATCACCTACCTGGGCAAATGTAGGAGCCAGATTTAATCAGACATCTTCCATTTCATTGTGCTTTTCTACCCTGTCTCAAATCAGTCACTAACATCTCTCAAATAATTAGAAAATATTTGTTGAGTAGGAATTCCGTGGAAGATACAGAGGAGGAAAAGTACAATGTGTTGAACATATATTTTATGCCAAGCACACATAGGACATATGATTTAACTCTCAAAACAATTGTACAGAAAGCTGTTAATCTTATTCCCATTTTACAATGAGGAAACAAATGTTCAAGATACTAATTAACTAGCCTAACACCACACAAATAGATTATAACATAGCAGGGGTATAAACCTAGTCTGTCTAATTGCAATGTCTGCCACACAGGAAGATTACTTTTACTTTAAATTCCTTGAATCTACACAAATCCTGTGCTCCTACTTCTACAATCATATATAAGTCATTACTTCTAATTTCCCCAATTACTTCCCTAGTAATTTACCCACCAGATTTTGGTTTTGACACCCTAAAAGAGTTCTTCTGTTACAGTTTCAATTTTCATTCTTATTAGCAGTCCCTTCTAAAAGTCTACAAAATGCTTAAGATGTCTTGCTCTAACTAATTCTTCTTCGTATATTGGGCTTCCTGAGAAATTCTGCGAACTCCAAACTGGTTACAATCTGAGTAAACGTGCTGTTGTAGATACAAATGCGTGACATCTGAACCATATAAGTTCTCTAGTCAAAATCTTCTAATACATCACCATTTTGCTCAAAGTACAAAATCTTCGGCCTTTCCATAGGTAATACATTACCTGGGCCCACCTCCATTCTCTCTCTGATAGACCTTCCTGTTTTCTCTTGGCCACACTGTCCATGTGTTCTAGTCTTGCATGCACATCAGAGACTTTGCACCGTCTGTTCCCTTGGTCTAGTGTCTTCTTCCCCAGATTTACAGATAGATCTCTCTCTTACATCCTTCATGTTTTTGTTCAAAAGTCACCCTCTCAAAGATATCTACTCTGATTCTCCTATTAAAAATTATAACCAAACGTGAGCAAGAGTTCTCAATCTTCTTTACCCTACTCAGCTTTTTTGTGTAACATTTATCACTTTCTAACAGGCTTTATATTTCAATATTTCCTAGGCTCTTGTCTGTATACCCCCCCTAGAACATAAGCTCCATAAAGATGGGGATTATTTTAAATTTTGTACAAGGATGTATCCCAAGCATGCAGAAATGGTGCATATAATAGGAGCTCAATAAGTGAATGAGTATGCATGTAAACACATATACATTTGTGAACTCTCAAGCACCTGAATGTCTCAGAATTTCATACACTATTAAGAATTATAGTACTAAGGGGCAGCCCCGGTGGCGCAGCGGTTTGGTGCCACCTACAGCCTGGGGTGTGATCCTGGAGACCCGGGATTGAGTCCCGCATCGGGCTTCCTGCGTGGGGCCTGCTTCTCCCTCTGCCTGTGTCTCTGCCTCTCTCTCGCTCACTCTGAATGAATAAATAAACAAATCTTTAAAAAAAAGAATTATAGTAATAAGCTAGTTTATGAATTTAGATTTAACTCACCCTACTTCATATTTCTCTTGCATCAATAAATTGAAAAGAATTTGTAGCACTGAAGTCAAAGATCAAGCTGCACACATTTCTTTAAAATGCAGTCAGATGGGGCTCCTGGGTGACTCAGGGGTTGAGTGTCTGCCTTTGGCTCAGGTTGTGATCCCAGGATCCTGGGATTGAATCCTGCATCAGGCTCCCCACAGGGAGTCAGCTTCTCCCTCTGCCTATGTCTCTGCCTCTCTCCGTGTCTCTCATGAATAAATAAATAAAATCTTTTTTTTAAATGCTATCAGATACTTGTGTGTTTCTTTTCTAGTGACAAAATGACTTATTTGAATCAAAGACCTCAAAGTCCATGTTTCAGAGTGTCCCATATAAATGAAAAAGTGTATACACATCAAGATAAAAACACTGGTCAGACTCTAGTTTGTGTTTTTATCTGTTTCTGTCCAGCTGTCTGTTTATCATTCAGCTTCCCAAGCCTCTTTAAGTGGGTGCTCTTCTGTAAGGTTTAGTCCTCTATTTCTCCCAAATCAAGAGTCTTCCATCAAACATGGTGCTCTGGCTCAGATATCCTTAAGCACAGCATCAGATTTATTGCTGGCTTCATCACTTATCAATAAAACCAGCTTCCACACCTTGCTCTATCTCGACAGCCGTCTCTCCAGACATCAGGAACCAGGGTTTACATAGATTCCTGACTTTATCTGGGCCCCTGTGATGTACAATATCATGGCAACAAGGCCTTTTCTCTTTGTTCTGGGGAGACTTGAGCCATAATGTGGCAGCTTGGTGTTCATGCTGATTGTGATAAAGAGCAGCACACTGAGCAGTTTCTCACTCTTCTTTCTCTTCTCTCTCTCTTTTAAAGAAACAGGTGTTGGCATGGATTAGAGAAAAATTACATCATCTTCAAGAGAAGAGGAGGAATAGAAAGGAGAAAAAAATAGGGAAAAAAAAGTGGCAACGAGACCCAAATACATTTGCACATATAAAGCTGTTCTAATGAGAGCCAAATTGATTTGACATTCAGTGGCAGTTTGAAGCCAAGAAAAGCAAAGCAGCCTACAAAAGGCCTAGCTCATTGTTTATGGAGTGTCATACTCTATCATCTGTGAGACCAATAACAGGGATGGGAAGGCCTTTAAAGGCAGGGTGTGTGCTGGGAAGGGCTGTGTGGATACCACCAATGTCAGATCTGATAGACGGATTGAACATGGCTTCCTGAGCTGAGATGGTGTTTGTCAGATGAGGCGGATATTCTCTGCAGATACATTAGCCAGCAAATTTGTAAAGTGTTAGCATTCTTTGAGGATGTGTGCTATGCACAGGGAGGCACATTTTACACTGGTGTGGGGGGAAAAAATCCTCATGAAAATATTAACCAACGAAAGAGAGCAATGAATTATGTGTCATTCAAATGGAACTATATTCATAATACCATAGAAGCATCAACACCAAGACAAAAATATATGTTTACTCCTAGCAAACAATGTACATTGCAGGTGTGTACATGTATACTGTTGACCGAATGAAGATGATCATACTAAAATAGAAATTCTTACCATTAGTCTTGTTTTTCAAGAGAGAAGCTGTTCGGTCATTTCAATACTGTTAACTGGCCAGGGATTTACTCTTCTGCAGCTCACTGTTAAAAATACCTGGAAAGGAGTGAGGTGTTTATTAAATGTCAGCACATGACAAGGTAGATTAAATAAGTCTTCCCAGAAATCCCTGAAATGCTAGAGAATTACAGTCTGTATATAAAGAAGTTTCTTTTTTTCCCTCCTCTCCAGCTTCAAGTCCAGTCTATTACTTTGATATTAGATTCAGTGTAAGATTCAGATATTAGTGTTTACTTTCAGAATTTCACAAAGGAAAGTTGATTTCATTGCAAGGTATTGCTGAGTGATATCAGATCCAAAATCTCAGCCTCTTTCTTTTTTTTATATAAATTTATTTTTTATTGGTGTTCAATTTGCCAACATATAGAATAACACCCAGTGCTCATCCCCTCAAGTGCCCCCCTCAGTGCCCGTCTCTTTCATCTCAATTTTCTAAACACTTAAAGGACTAAGAATCGAATTTGACCTTAAGTAATCTAGACTTCACAGTGTGTCTCCAGTATAGATTTCATAGCACCATAAAATACTGAGTATACGAGACAGATAAAAACAAAATGACGTCACAGGGAGCATAGTAATACATCATGAATAACTAGAACTTCTATTAATTTGGACATATACATCTTTAATATAAATTCAAATGGAGAAATGGAAAGTATTATTATTGATAGAAATAATAATAGCACAGATTGGAATTTTATTATTCACATTTATCTTATGCAGCCCTGAAATCCCTACTTGATATTCCATGGGACGTGATAAGCCTCAATCCTTCTTTGCCCAATGTTGTTGAAGGTCTGTGACGGGGGGATCTGAAGAGTTGCATGTAAAGAACAATAGAATTATTTACTAAGCCCACTGCCTTCTAGTTACCAGCATTCACATAGTAGGTTATAGGCTCTTTAAACACCTTTATGGAACATAAACATCCTACCCTGAACCACAACAGAATCCCTTAGTCTGTACTCTGTGCAGGATATAAGAATGAAAGCTCCAGTAGGGGCCTGGCTGGGACACAGTGTTTGATACATAGTTTTTCTTCTTCCTTGCTACCACCACAGCTTTGGAGTCACCACAAGGAATTCAATTCTACAAACATTTATTGTGCCTATCATGGCTTGATGCCGGGGTTGCATAGTTACATAAGACCCCAGTTCTTACTCTCAAGAAGTTTACGGTAATTTACAGAGTACCACTCAAGGATACTCCTGATGTCTTGAGATCTCAAGCCTTCACACCACTGTTGAAGTTTGTGCTATCTGATGGCACACTGTATGCCTCACTGAACAAAAGTATAAACATTTCTTAACAGATATTAATGGATCTGGAGGCTCAGAGTACCTATGGGCAGATTTGGAATCCTTAAGTTAAAACACAGCCACCTTTACCTATAGAGTGTGTGGTCATAAAAATAGAGGTTCAAATTAATGTTATAACTAACTGTATAGTGGTTTCTCTCAAAATGCTTTCACATAGGTGATTTACTCTGATAACATCAAAAAATTTGGTCGTTTGATGGGACAGTTAGAATTTGGATCTAATGAATGGATTATAGACTCACTTTTTATGGGCTGAATGTTTGTGTTCCCCCCAAAATCATATTGTAATCCTTCTCCACTCCCAATGTTATGGCTTTAGGATGTGGTGCCTTGGGAGATAATTAGGATTAGATGCGGTTATGAGGGTGGACCCCTCAGGAACAGTTAGTGCCCTTATAAGTCATTTGAGAGCTTACTTCCCCTCTCTGCTCTCCACCCTATGAGGATACAGTAAGTTGGCAGTGTGCTAGCGGAAAGAGTCTGACCTCAGACTTTTAGATTCCAGAAATGTGAGAAATAAATTTCTATTGTTTATAAGCCACTCAGTCTATGGCAGTTTATTATAGCAGCCTAAAAAGACTAAGACATCAACTTGAGAAAATGATCTGTCATGACCGGTGTAGATGTTACACAAAACTTGTCCAAAACATAAACTTCTGGAAGTACCCTGGGTCTTTGGATAGAATTTGTGGTTGTTTACGTCACTGGGTATAATTTCTGTGGATCTCAATAACAGTATAAAATTAATTTGAATTCTTCTATATGCAGGTATTTGATGATGTTGAGAGACATTTTAAGAAGAATAGGAGTCAAGCGAATCAGTCTATGTGTTCTGTAAAGCAGAGAAATTTATGCAATGATCACTTCTGAGCCTTTGCCATATAAATTGATCCCTGCTAATTGTTTAAGCTAAAGTAGCTGTCAGAATCATTCCACTCTTATTTGATAAGATATCAAATATATATATATAATATCAAATATATCAAATATCAAATATTGCCTCTGCTTCTTACTAGTTAGGTAAACTAACACAATTTAGTAAGTCATTTTGTGAATCCATTTCTTCATCTATAAAATGGGGATAAAAAGGAGGTGCTGTAAAGATTAAACACGAAAAAAAAAGATTAAACACGAATAAACACTCAAGAAGAAGGCATTCAACATATTAAACTAACAATGCTGGACAGCCCTGGTGGCGCAGCGGTTTGGCACCGCCTGCAGCCTGGGGTGTGATCCTGGAGACCCCGGATCGAGTCCTGCATCGGGCTCCCTGCATGGAGCCTGCTTCTCCCTCTGTCTGTGTCTCTGCCTCTCTCTGTGTCTGTGAGTAAATAAATAAAATCTTAAAAAAAAATAAACTAACAATGCTGAAATGTTAATTTTAATTTAAAGAATAATTCCAACAGCATATTTAGAATAAATACCACTAGATTCGTGGTGAAATATTTCATTTTCAATTTTGGAAACTTTAGATCATTAGTTTGATAGTAATATTAGTTACGGAAAGTTAAGAATAGTGGCAGAAAGTTTACTGATCATTCCTTTAAAAAGTGCTGGATTTCTTGTATTTACATCATATTCTTCTATCGCTTTGTGTCTTTATTGGCACATGAATATGCAGCTCTCCATATTGGCCAAAATCAACAGTCTATTTATCAATCCTTTGTGGGGTTTCTCATGTACCCTGGCACTGATTTTCCTCACAGGCTATACATGTCTTTCTGTAAAGTTGGTCACCCAATCCTTAGTTGAATCGCTCTAAAACCCAAAATCAAATAAACCCATATGCTGTTCTGTCTCAGAAGCAAAAACCATAGAGAAAAAAATCATGTTCCTTTCCTCAGCTTTGTTTAAAAACCATCACTGGAATGAGATATCACAGAACAGCTATTCTAACAGGATACCAGGATATAGGTATTATTACCATCTCTACATCACAGATGAGTAGATAGGAGTTTAGCACAGAAAGGAAGGATGATACAGTGGTTACACGGCCAAGACAAGATTCGTACCAGTTTCTCACACGCTTAACTCTACACTGCCTCCTGCGATTATATATGTGCTGTCACCTTGCAGAGATCACAGCCCTGTGTGGCTAAACAATCAGTGGCCATCTCCTAGCAATAATAAAATGGCTTCTCTTTCAGATTCAACAATTAGTGATTATAATTTGCAGCATCTGCAAGCTCCAACAAGTTCAAGTGTCACAGACATAAAGGAAACAGGACACTGGAACTTTTTTGGTAGACATCTCACTAAATCTACAGTGGTTGAGCCCATATTTTTGGTTACCATAAAGTGTAGATGAAATGCCTTTGTGCTCACTAAAACTGCAATTAATGATAAACACATGAAAAGATGGAAAAAATACCCATTAAAGATCACTGGCCTAACCAGAAATCTGACCTTTACTTTTAAACTTAATCCATGTTTAATATGGGTATTTCATGTAGTTCACATGATATGCTTAACATACATATAGCCTAAATAAGTTTATAAATAACATTAACTAAGTATTTGGCAAAGCTATTTTTCCATTACTTCTTATGTCATGGCCCTCTCAATTACTTTGCACAGAATACCCTGTTAAGAAACAGCATGTGAATCATAGAAGACACCTGAGTTCTAAATTTATATGAGATTGGTGCTAAAGAAGGAATAGTTTAGTGTTGGATACCAACAAGCTGAAAGCATTATGCCCCTTCCTGATAGGAAGAGATGTATCCTGCTTGGCAGGCCAGAACAGGTCTATTATTTCTGACTCTGTATCACAGTGAAATGTATCATATTTAAATCTCAAATATTTGAAACTTTAGTTCTCAGGCAAACCAGCTTAGATTACAGTTTGGGTCACTTAAACAATAACAAAAATGCCTGTAATTAAGCAAAATGTCACAAAATCCATCATCATAACTTGTGCATGGGGGGGAATCTGTAGGTCCTCATTCAGAATATATTTACATTTGCTTTTTCTACACTACAAAAGAGCCTGTTTTCTTTTCTTTTTTTTTTTCTTTTTTTTTTCTTTTTTTTTTTTTTCTTCCAACTTCCAGATCCACAATAGATTAGATACAACAAACGAATGGGTGAAGACTGCTATTTGAAGACACACTGAGAGTACAAGAATGTGCTGGTGGTAGCAAGGGGAAGTGTGGAGAAATATAGAAACAGACATAACTTGAACCACATTCCCAGCTGGGACCATTTAGTGTTGGAGCAACCAGCCACTCTCAAATCAAACCCCACAATATTTCGTGGATCATTAATACATTATAGAAAATTATCATTTGCATCCATGATAATTACCTTGTATAAATTGGATGTCACAAAAATTACATTCAGTATATCATGTACAAGAAGGCAAAAGGTTCCTAATATATTTTCAGAAATATTTCCAAATGAAATGCTTCAAATTTTGTCTTAACTTTGGTATTTAAAGGATAAACACTAAAATAACCAGAATACTCAAACACACACACACACACAAAAATGCATTCCCTAAAGGCTCTAGACTTTTGTGGTTTTACTAAATATAATCTTTTTTAGAGAATAATACTGCTGTGTCTGAGCTGGTTGGTGTCTTTAAGAGCTCCCTCTCCACCCACAAAGCCAAGGGCTTTCTGTAAGTGCAATTGCAATGCACGTTCCAAAATATACCTCTAAGCTCCACTTACTGCTCACCCTTCCAAATCCACAAATTCTGGCTTGATGTCCCTAGTCACGACCCTGTTACTTTGTACCTGCTTTGTGCTTCAATTGCCTGTTTAGTTCCTAATCTTGGCGTTAACCCTGGATTTAATTCAGATATCCCATAGCTCCATGCCCTAGAGTAGCACTTCTAAGAGAAATATAATGTAAGTCACATATGTAATTTTCAATTTTCTAGGGGCTAAATTTATTTATTTTTCTCCCATTTTTTATTTTTTAAGTTCTTATTGAAATTCCAGTTAATTAACATACAGTATAATATTAGTTTCAATATAGTGATTAGTTTCAATCACAATATAGTGATTCAGCAGTTCCATACAACACCTAGTGCTCATCACAAGTGCCCTCCTTAATCCTCATCACCTATTTAACCCAATCTGCCATCCACTTCCCCTCTGGTAACCATCAATTTGTTCTCTATAGTTAAGAGTCTGTTTCATGTTATCCCTCTCTACGTCTCTCTCTCTCTCTCTCTCTTTTTTCCTCTAGAGGCTAAATTCAAAAAATAAAAGCAGTACAGACATTTTGATGATACATGTATTTAACTTAATGTACTGTAATTATCATAAATACATTAATAAGGTTGTTAATCTCTTTTATGCTGTCTGAAATCTTGTGTATATTTTACACTTACAGCATACTTTATCTTGAAGTAGCTACATTTCAAGTGCTCAATGGATACATGTGGCTAGTGGCTACCACAATGGACAGTTCAGCTCTAGAGCACTTGGGCCATAATCATCCCAACTCACAGAATCTCCAACTTGGTTGGCTTAAGCTTCCGATTCCCTGGTGGTCTCTAAGTGTAGTTTGTGTAGTAGGCTACATTATTTTCTACAGGCTCTGTGTATGTATTGGTATGTAGCTAATAACAACTTTATCATTTATACTTTTTTGCCAAAACACTTTTAAATCTTTTTTCCTTCCAGTTGGCACACACATAAACTATGTAAGGTAGATAAAGCATGCATTGATATTCTCATTTTATATATAAGAAAACTGAGAATCAGAGGGATTAGTGATTTATTTAAGGTTGCCCAGCAAAGATAATAATAAGAACTTTGTGATTTTTAGTTTATATCTCTTTCAATGATTCCTTATTACTTCTTAAAGTAATTAGAGGATGAACCCATTTGTTGATTCTTAGATGCAAATTACCAAATAATGTAGACATCTGGTCAACAGTAGCCTAATTCACTCTCTTGAGAATGATATCAAATATATATTGAAACATGCACAGTCGACCCATAGACATCAAGGGTAATGGAAGAAAGTCTGCATGAAATATGTGGGAAAGATGTTTTTTCTTCATGTATAAGCAGAACTAACACTTGGGCAATGATTAAATCACATTGAGAAACCTCAAAGACACATAAAAAAAGGAAATTCTTTGAGGGGTTTGCTTCTTGTTTATTTTTTAGAAATGAACTGATCTAAAAAGAGAGGACAAGCTCATTCAGTTATAGCTTTCATATAATTACCACAAACTCTAATGCAAATTAGACTGTAGGTCTGCTCAATGTACATTTCTGTGCTTGCCAAATTATGTTTGGCAGTGTGGTCAAGCAAGAACAGATGCACATTGGGCCGAGTTTTCTTGGGCTGTTCAATAATTAGGAGGACTATGTATTATAATAAACCACATCCCCTTGGCTAAGATTTGGATGCAAATTGCACACTAATTCACTTCCAAGTTTTTTGGAAGCTCACCAAGAGAGATGAAAATCAGGGAAATATATTGTTTACTTCAGGAAATTTGTTTTAAACTAAATATGGCTCATTTCTAAGAGGCGTTGGGGAACTCCATAAGAAATGTAACAATAGCTTTTTCAGGTTCCATTCAGCAGGAATAAGAAAATGCTAAGAGGTTCCTTTGAAGAGCCTTTCCTATATTACCTGCCAGTTCTAACCATCTCCTTATAAACGTATTGAGGGAGTCCTAAATGGAGGACAAACAGCAGCTTCTCCTATCTGTAAAATATCACATTGCTCAAATGGAGGATGAAATCAGTTCAGTGAGTGAGACATTGTCAACATTTTCTGCAACTGACTGATAGGTAGCAGGTTGTCCCTTGGATCAGAAAGTGGGTGGGTTGAAACATTTTTTCTTTTCTGCAAAGCTAAAATATCCATTATAATAATAAAATCCCTTGTACCATTTCAACTGGTATTTCTTAGTAAACCCAACAATTGCAAACACTATCTAGAATAGGATATTAAAAAACAAACAAACATAAGAGCTCAAAGACCAAAGTTTATGGCCCACATTCATTGCATAACCCCATCAATTTACAGAGAGAAGCCAAAGCCCTCAACCATCAATCACTCCTATTTTTAGATGAAGTTACATCTACTCATGTTGCTAAGAAGACTTGCATGTTCATTCCCAGTCTCTTTCTCCAAATTCCATTTTTTTAAATTATTTGTTTAAGTTCAATATTAACTCAGTCACTGACCTGGGTCTATGTATGCCAACTGTGATAGACATAAAAATACACTGTCTGCATCCCCCTTCCAGACAGGATTTGCTGCCCAGCTACAGGAAGTGCAGTCAGCAGTCTCCAGCTGTCAGCTCTTTCAGGATCTGTCTTAGCAGCAGAGAGCCTCTTCACCTGGGGTTCTGCTCATTGAGAGTAGTCTACATCTAATGCCTGAGTAAAGCCATTAGGTAAAGCTCAGGATGACTCTGAAAAGCAATACTCCCCTTAGAGCTCTATTATAGTTACCTTTCTTTCATAGGTGTTGATCCCCCCAAAATACTCAAAATTCTGTCTCATTATCTGCTTCCAGAAAACCCAGCCTATAGTCAAGCTTCTATCAATGCCCTTGTACTCAACCTGGAACTATGATCATGTTCTCCAATTAGATCAGACACTCCAGCCTCTCATCTTAGCATCCCCTTTCCTTCCCTGGAGGAAAAGCACTTCCCCTCCCCTTCCCCCAACACCATCTCACCTGTTCTAATCAGTTACTTAATATCATTCTTCAGATTAATGTCTGTAGAAATGGCAAGTACATACTACAGTAGTGGATTCATATTACCAGTGAATAATCATTTTTTATTTTTATATAATTATAGATTCACGTGCAGTTTCAAGAAATAATACAGTGAAATCACAAAAATCTTCCACCCAGTTTCACCCAATGATAATATCTTGCATAACAATAGCACAATATCACAACCAGGAAATTAATATTGATAAAATCCACTGATCTTATGCAGATTTCACTAGTTTTACATTCCTTCATTTGTGTCTTTGTGTGTATATATTTCCATATAATTTTATCACATGTGTAGGTTGGTATGACCACCACAACAGGTCAGAACACAGAACAATTCCATTACCAGGATTCTTGGTACTACCTTTTACAACCACAGCGCAACATTCCTCCCAACTCCTCTCCCAAACTCCTGGAAACCACTAATATGTTTGTCATTTCTAAAATTTCATCATTTCAGCGCTATTATACAAATGAAATCATACAGCATATAAGTATTGAGAGTAACCTTTTTTACTCAGTGTAATTCCCTTGAAATCCATCAAAGGATATATCAATAGTTCTCTTTTTATTGCTGAGTAGTGTCCCACAGGAGGCATGTAATACAGTTTATTTAACCATTAATCCATCAAAGAACATTGGGTTATTTCTAGTCTTTGGCTATTAAGCTAAAGATGATTTGAATATTCATGTGCAGGTTTTATGTAGATGTACATTTTCATATATCTAGGATAAATGCTCAAGACTGCATTTGCTGAATCATTTGGTAAAAACATGTTTAGTTTTGTAAGAAATCGCCACACTCTTTAGCAGAGTAGCTATACCATTTAAAATCTGTGCTGTCAATGTATCAGTGAACCAGTTTCTCAACACCATCACCGGGATTTTGTGTTATTCTTTTCTTTTTTTTTTTTTTTTTTGGTAATTTAGCCATTCTAATAGGGGTGCATGACATCCCACTGTGGTTTGAATGTGCCCTTTACTAATAGCTAATGATGTTGAACATCTTTTCATGTACTTATTTGTCCATATGTTTGTCCCCTTCTCAATGGAATGTCTGTTTATGTCTTTTGCCATTTTGTAATGGGAATATTTGTTTTATTATAGTTGGGTTTTGAAAGTTCTTAACAGAATCTATAGACATGTTCTTTGTCAAATATGTGATTCACAAACTTTCCTCCTACTCTGCAGTTTGTCTTTTCATCTTTTTTTTTTTTTTTCTTTCTTCTTCTTAACACAGTCTTTGGCATAGCAGAAGTTTTGAATTTTGGTAAGTTCCAATTTATCAATTTTTTTATGGATTGTGCATTTGGTGTCAAGTCTAAGTAATCATTTTTTTAATTGTGACTTTTTTATTCTGAATTTTTAATAAGAATTATTATTTCATTTCTTAAAAAGAAATGAACATGGTAAAATAAAATTCAAATAGCTTAAGGAGGTATAAAATCAACAATGAAAGTGTTTTCAAGAAGCATTTACATTTTTTTAAATCATACATCTGCAAGCTTTTAAATTAGTTAAGAAAGATGATCTTTTAATTAAGAAAGACAACCAGGTTACATAATAGTGGGCATAATCACATATTTCATTACACAATATTTACAGATGATCTGTGTCTTCTCATTCCAAGAGAGTCACAGTTAATTTATGAATGGTGATAGCTCACATTATATTCACTATTTATTCACTTATTTGTTCAACCAATATTTTGAGCAATGATTGAACTGAACTGAATACTATCACTCACTTTTATTCAAAAATCTTTAATGTTGTATTTTTACATTGATCCTTAAAACAGTGGTATTTCTTGTATATTCTTTACATTTTACTATAAGTTGACAGAAGATGTAAAGTCATAAACTTTCAGTTTCATTCCAAATCAGCTCTTAATTTGTTAAAGGTGCAATATCTGTTTTGTAGTGGGAAAAGGTCAATGGTGAAGTATCTAATGAGGAATAGTTTGCCACAACAAAAATTAGTATGCTATGTATTTGATAAAGAATTCAAATATAAAAATTATTGACAACACTGAACAATTTAGTTGAGGCAAAGTTGAGAAGATACGATCGCTTGCAGGAAAGCCTTAATATTCATCAAAGGAATAAAATAAAAATTGAGTACACATAAACATAAATGTGCAATGGCAGAAATTTTTAAATTATTTAGAGACACAGGTTCTAAATAGTCATACTAACTCAAGAACAAATAAAAACATCATTCTGAGTAAATCAACAAAACTGTAACAGCTGTTTTTAAAAGTGAATGAAACTTTAGATTATGCAAGGGTAAAATAATAATGTGGAGAACATTTTGATATTAACTATACTGATGTATTAAACAAGTTCAAATTTACTATTTAAATTAAATTTGACATATTAAATAATAAATTCAAATCAGAATTCTTACCTACAAAGCACTAAGTTCCTCAAGGTTTAACAACATTAAGCATATTATTTAACATAATACTTAATACTACTTAAAAATATGTAAAATAATATTGTTACAATAGTATTTGATAACATATTTTCTAGTAATCACAAATTGTTTTGCAAACAAACTGTTGGAAAGGAAAATTCCTCAAGAAGAAGTTTCTGCAAGTTAATGGAAAAATAATATGTAAATCTGGCAACAATGAAGTGGACCCGTTTAGTCATTTTTAGCAGAAAGCCAGTCAACTGAGACCCATAGAGAGATGCAGAGATGAGAGAGAAAAAGAAAGTATAGCCTGGGTTACTGAAGTTTATAAATTCCTAATTCCTAATTTTGATTTTATTCTAGCCCTGAGTTTTGTGATATGCTTTTCTATCTTTACAATAAATTTCTTTTTTCTTTTTTCCCCCTGCATTTAAATTATATGCTCAGCCATGATGAAGTAGATACCAGAATTAACCTCCATTCTTAAAAAAAATTTTTAAACAGACAAAATATATGGAATAAGATGGACACTGGACAACAGAAAGCACTGGGCAATGATTCCTGAGAGACTAAAACCAAATGATTTGATCCCTAAAAAGGCCTGAGCTCACTACATGCTCCTCCTTATGTTGCAGATTTTTAATGCCACAACATAAGGAGGGGAATCCAAAGAGAGGTTGCAGTCTTGCTGACTTTCAAAGATGGAATTCAGACTTTGGGAGGCCAAAATGACTACAGTCTTTTTTTTTTTTTTTTAGGTATAAATGTATTTCTTTTTAAATATTCTATTTATTTATTTACTTACTTATTTGAGAGAAAGAAAGCTAGTGAGAGCATGTGTCCAAGATCTGGGAGGGGCAGAGGGGGAAGGAGATGGCAAGGGAAAGAGTCCTAAGCAGACTACAGACTAAGCATGGAACCAAGGTGGCGCTTGATCTCTTGACCCTGAGATCATGACTGTAGCTGAACCAAGACTTGTGTGTTTAACCAAACCACCTGGTGCCCTTAAATTTACTTATTTTTACCGGCTAAGCCTTCTAGTACTATGCTGAATAGCAGTGGTGAGAGTGGACATACCTGTTGTGTTCCTGATCTTAGGTGAAAGGTGCCCAGCATTTCCCTATTGAGAATGATATTTGCTGTGGGCTTTTCATAGATGGCTTTTAAGATGCTGAGGAATGTTCCCTCTATTCCTACACTCTGAAGAGCTTTGATCAAGAATGGATGCTACATTTTGTCAAATGCTGTCTCTGCATCTATTGAGAGGATCATATGGTTCCTGGTTCTTCTCTCTTTGATATGATCTATCACATTGATTGTTTTATGAGGGTTGAAACAGCCTTGCATCCTGGGGATAAATCCCACTTGGTCATGGTGAATAAACTTAATGTATTGTTGAATCCTATTGGTTAGTATCTTGTTGAGAATTTTTGCATCTGTGTTCATCAGGGATATTGGTCTATAATTCCCCTTTTTGGTGGGGTCTTTGGTTTTGGAATTAAGGTGATGCTGGCCACATAAAACGAGTTTGGAAGTATTGCATCCCTTTCTATCTGTCAAAACATCTTTAATAGAATAGGTATTGTTTCTTCTTTAAACGTTTGATAGAATTCCCCTGGGAAGCCATCTGGCCCTGGACTTTTGTGTCTTGGGAGGTTTTTGATGATTGCTTCAATTTCCTCCCTGGTTGTTGGTCCGTTCAGGTTTTCTATTTCTTTCTGTTCCAGTTTTGGTAATTTGTGGTGTTCTTTAAAAAAAAAAAAAAGATTATATTTATTTATTCGTGAGAAACACAGAGAGAGAGAGAGGTTGGGGGAGAGACACAGACAGAGGGAGAGGCAGGCTCCATGCAGGGAGCCCGACATGGGACCCGATCCCCGGTCTCCAGGATCAGGCCCTGGGATGAAGGCAGCACAAAACCGTTGAGCCACCCAGGCTGCCCAATTTGTGGTTTTCCAGAAATGCATCCATTTTTCTAGATTGACTAATTTATTTGTGTATAGCTGCTCATATGTTTTTAAAATCGTTTGTGTTTCCTTGGTATTGGTTGTGATCTCTCCTCTTTCATTCATGATTTTATTAATTTGAGTATTTTTTCTTTTTAATAAGGCTGGCTAATGGTTTATCTATCTTATTAATTCTTTCAAAGAACCAACTTCTGGTTGTCTTGATCTGTTCAAAGTTCTTCTGGTCTGTATTTCATTGAGTTCTCAAATCTTCATTAGCTCTCTTCTTCTGCTTGGTGTAGGTTTTATTTGCTGTTCTTTCTCCAGTTCCTTTATGTGCGAGGTTAGCTTGTGTATTTGGGTTTTTTCCACTTTTTTGAGGGATGCTTGTATTGCAATGAATTTCCCTCTTAGGACTGCTTTTGCTGTATTCCAAAGATTTTTTTTTTTTTGTATTCAAAAGATTTTGAATGGTTGTATCTTCATTTTCATTAGTTTCCATGAATCTTTCTTTTAATTCTTCTCTAATTTACTGGTTGACACATTCATCTTTTAGCAGAATGCTCTTTAACCTCCACGTGTTTGAGTTTCTTCCAAATTTATTCTTGTGATTGAGTTCTAGTTTCAAAGCATTGTGGTCTGAAAATATGCAGGGGACAATTCCAATCTTTTGGTATCGGTTGAGAGCTGATTTGTGACCCAGTATGTGGTCTATTCTGAAGAAAGTTCCCTGTGCACTTGAGAAGAATGTGTATTCAGTTGCATTCAGATGCAAAGTTCTGTATATATCTGTGAAATCCATCTTGTCCAGTGTATCATTTAAAGCTCTTGTTTCTTTGGAGATGTTTTGCTTAGAAAATCTGTCATTTGCAGAAAGTCCTACTATTAGTGTATCTAAGTATGTCTTAACTTTATTAATTGATTGATATACTTGGCAGCTCCCACATTGGGGACACAAATATTCATGATTGTTAGGTCCTCTTGTTGAATAGACCCTTTAAGTATGATATAGTGTTCCTCTTCATCTCTTACTACAGTCTTTGAGGTAAACTTTAATTTATCTGATATGAGGATTGCTACCCCAGCTTTCTTTTGAGGACCATTTGAATGGTAAATGGTTCTCCACCATTTCATTTTCAGGCTGGAGGTGTCCTTAGGTCTAAAATGAGTCTCTTATAGACAGCAAATAGTTGGTTCTTGCTTTTTTATCCAGTCTGAAGCCCTGCGTCTTTTGATGGGAATATTTAGCCCATTCACATTCAGAGTTACTATTGAAAGATATAAATTTAGTGTCATAGTAATACCTATTCAGTCCCTGTTTTTGTGGATTATTTCCTTGGGCTTCTTCTTTCTTTTGCAGGGCCCCCTTAATATTTCTTGCAGAGCTGGTTTGGCAGTCACATATTCTTTCAGTTTCTGCCTATTTTGGAAGCTCTTTATGTCTCCTTCTATTCTGAATGAGAGCCTTGCTGGATAGAGTATTCTTGGCTGCATGTTCTTCTCATTAGTACACTGAATATATCCTGCCAGCCCATTCTGGCCTGCCAGGTCTCTGTGGAGAGATCTGCTGATAATGTAATATTTCTCCCCATATAAGTTAAGGATCTCTTGTCTCTTGCTGCTTTCAGGATTTTCTCTTTATCTTTGGAATTTACAAGTTTCACTATTAAATGTCGAGGTGTTGAATGTTTTTTATTGATTCCGGGGGTTGGAGAATCCTCTCTATCTCCTGGATCTGAATTCCTATTTTCTTCCCCAAATTAGGGAAGTTCTCAGCTATGATTTGTTCAAATATGCTTTCTGGCCCTCTGGCCCTCTCAGCGCTCTCTGGAAACCTCATTATACATAGATTTTTCCTTCTGAGGCCATCATTTATTTCCCTTAACCTTTCCTCATGGCCTTTAATTGTTTTTTTCTTGCTTCCTCAGCTTCCTTCCTTGCCATCAACTTGTCTTTTATGTCACTCACTTTTTCTTCTACTTCATAACTCTCATCATTAGGACCTCCAGTTTGGATTGCATCTCATTTCATTGATTTTTTATTTCAACCTGATTAGATCTAAATTATGTAGTCATGAAGTCTCTTGATTTCTTTATGCTTTTTTTCCAGAGCCACAGTAGCTTCATAATTGTGCTTCTGAATTGGCTTTCTGACATTGAATTGTAATCCATGTTCTGTAACTCTGTGGCAGAGAGTACTGTTTCTGATTCTTTCATTTGTGTTGTGGTGAGTTCTTCCTTCTAGTCATTTTGCTCAGTGCAGAGTGGCTGTATGAGCAGGCTGAGTTAAGAATATCAACCACGACCTAAGTAAATTTCACCCTAAGTGATTCTGCTGAGGTCAGAGACCAGAAATTGAAAACAAAGATCAGAATGAAATAAAACAAAAGGACCACTAAAGTGAAAAACAAATTTTAAAACACAGTAGTAAAAAATAAAAGGCCAAGAATCCTGAAGAAGAAGAGGAAAAAAAAAAAAAGAAAAAAGAAGAAAAAAGGAGAGGAAAAAAGGGGGGAGTGCTGGGAGATGGTGGTGGTGATGAAGTAGTAGTAGAGGGAGAATGTAGTCTACCTGAGGGGTTCTAGAGGGTGATCCTCTTGGTTCTGAGTATGTTAAGTTTTGTATGTTAGAAGATGCTCAGTCCCAAATTTATATAAACCAGAAATACTTGTAAAAGGCCCCAACATTGACCACCAAAGCATAAATGAGATAAATGAGGGGGGCAGAATGGGAATGAGAAATATCACAGAATGAACCAGCACAGTATACCACTTGATTCTGGGTGCATACTGGTCATGTTTTAGAAGGTATTAACTTCCACCATTATAGAACAAAATGAGACAGAGAAAACAAAAAACACAAAACAAAAAAATGTATCTTATATATCTCCCAAAATTGAGTATGTTGAAGGGAATCTAGAAGTGGAAAATATATCTAGGACCTGTAATTGTAGAAATATGAAAGTCAAAAAGGAAGAATCTTAAAAATGAAGAGGTGGTAAAATATTGTAGTTAAGGTGGGAAAAGAGAAAAAAATTGGAAATTTACAGTCTGACATAAAAAGTTGTATTGAAAAAAGGAAGAAGAAAAAAAATAGGAAGGGTACCCTCTGGTTCTATATACTGTAAATCCCTCGACTTCCCCTGGAGATTCCCAGTGCTGCTTGGTCAAAAACTTGCTGGTCCCCTGTTGTTCCAGTTGGTCTCACTGGGGGGCGGTGGGGGGGGGGGTGCTGCTGTGCTGATTCTCAGGTGTGTGTACCTGGGGAGATGCCCCGCCCCCTGCTGGGAGCCAGGCTCAGGTGAGCTGTTCCCTGTGAGGCCTCTGTTCCCTGGTGGCCCTGCCCCTCCCAGACTCAAGGTGACACCAGGAGGAACAACAACAATGGCGGTGGCCAGGTCTCCAGCCCTGGGGTCAGCTCCCTGCAGTAACTACCGCACCTCCCAGTCCACTCGGGCCTAGATGCTCTCAGTCCGGGGCGGGGCGGGGGGATGCTGATCTGCATAGCTTGGGGGCACCCAGCGGCAGGAGAGTCCTCACTGTCCTGGACCTCCCTGCCTCCCCTGGGGGCCCCGCAGCAGAGTCCTCATGGTCCTGTGCCCTCACCTCCTCCTCCTGTCCCAGGGGGAGTGCAGGATCCTGAGCTGTGTCCCCAGCGCCCTGGGATCCAGGGCCTGCGCTGCTGGAATCATGCTCCAGGGGCAGTGGCTCCCAAAGGCAGCAGGGCGCAGACCCCTCCACCTGGAGCCCTCTGACCTACCAGCTTCTCCCTGAGGCCCCACCGGGTGCGGGCTCCAGCCCTTTACTGAAATCAGCCCATGGTGTGCAGTGTGCTTTCCCTGAAGCGCACTTCCTCTATTAGTGACCCCGGGAGACTGGAGGCCTCCCTGCCCTTCCTGTGGTTCTGCCCAATTTCCCTGCTAAATGCCCTCCTGACTACAGTCTTGAAAGCAGAGTACCAAAGAGGAGAGGAGATTTTTACTAAGAGAAAGAATTCAGGAGAGCTACAGAAGTGTTCCTCTTGAGTCCTTTGCTGGATACTGATCTGCACATGAGTGTAAGGCCAGGAAAAGCGCTATCAGAAAGAGGTAGGTCAATCTTTAAAGGCTAAATTAGTCCAGAAATAGGTGCTATTCTCACTAGCTAGAGTAAAAAGTCCTCCTAAAGATGGGTTATGGGGTAGAGACCTCAGAAGTACTATACTGAACTGTCAGCAAATGAGCCTAGAGTAAAGGATTTCTGGACCCTTGCTAACAAGACTTGAAAGGAAACCCCTAAGGATAAAATTGGACCCAATCAACTTTATCCAAGAACTAAGCTCTCAAGTATTTAAAATATTACTCCCTCCAAAAATCCAGAAAACAACCACCTAAAATTCATATGTGCTAGCATCCAATCAAAAATTGCCAAATGTGCAAAAATTTTTTCTAGGGCAGAAAAAAATATGAAATAAAAACCGCACCAACTGGAATTAAAAACAGAAATAGCTTTATAGAAGAAAAAGTCAGTGAGCTTCGTGGATTGGAAGAATAAATATTGTGAAAATGTCTATGCAAGCACATGAAAAAATGTTGCACATCACTTGCCATCAGGGAAATACAAACCAAAACCACAATGAGATATCACTTTACACCAGGGAGAATGGCTAAAATTTATAAGACAGGAAATAATAAATGTTGGCGGGGATGTGGAGAAAGGGGAACTGTCTTTCACTGTCAGTGGGAATGCAAGTTGGTTCATTCCCAACAACTGGAAAACAATGTGGAAGTTCCTCAAGAAGTTAAAAAATAGAGCTACCCTATGACCCAGAAATTGCACTAAGGTATTTACCCCAAAGATGTAGTGAAATGATGGGACACCTGTACCCCAATGTTCATATCAGAAACAATAGCCAAACTGTGGAAGGAGCCATGATGTCCTTTGACAGATGAATAGATAAAGAAGATGTAGCCTCTATATACAATGGATTATTACTCAGCCATCAGAAAGGATGAATACCTACCATTTACTTCAACATGGATGGAACTGGAGGGTATTGTGTTGAGTGAAATAAGTTAATCAGAGAAAGACAATTATCATATGGTTTCACTCATATGTGGAATATAAGAAAAAGTGAAAGGGACCATAAGAGATGGAGGGGAAACTGAGTGGGGAAAAATTAAAGAGGAAGACAATCCATGAGAGACTCCTAACTCTTGGAAACAAAGGGTTGCAGAAGGGGAGGTGGGTGGGAGATGGGGTAACTGGGTAATGCGCAATGAGGAGGGCACAAGATGAGATGGCACTAGGTGTTATACTATATGTTGGCAAATTGAATTTAAATTTTTAAGGGATCCCTGGGTGGCGCAGCGGTTTGGCGCCTGCCTTTGGCCCAGGGCGCGATCCTGGAGACCCGGGATCGAATCCCACGTCGGGCTCCCGGTGCATGGAGCCTGCTTCTCCCTCTGCCTATGTCTCTGCCTCTCTCTCTCTCTCTCTGTGACTATCATAAATAAATAAGAATTAAAAAATAAAATCTTTAAAAAAAAAAAAATAAAAAAAAAAATAAATTTTTAAAAAGCCAATGAGCTTACAAACACAGCAATATAAACTATATAAAATGAAATATATGGCAAAACAGAGTAAAATTAAAATGAAAAGAGCATCAATGGATTGTGGAAAAATAACAATAAACCTAACATAAGGATAATCAAAGACCCAGAAAGGTAAGGGGTGGAAAAAAATATTTGAAATAATAATGGTTAAAATATTCCAAATTGATATAATATAGAAATCCATAAATCCATGAAGTTCACCACAACTCAAGAAGAAAAAACAGAGAAAACCATGCAAAGACATATCACAATAAAATTAATGTAAACTAGGGAGCTGTAGGAGAGATTCTGAAAGCAGACAGACTAAAAATGACACATTATGAACAAGAACAAAAAAGTGAAGTAGATTTCTTAAGAAACCATTCAAGCCAGAAGACAATGGAACATCTTTAAAGTACAGAAAGAAAAGAACTGTCAACCTAGAATTCTATACCCAGAAAAGATATCTTTTAAAAAATGAGAGTTAAATAAATACTTATTCTGACTTACAAAAGTTGAGAAAATTCATTCCCAACAGACTATACCTATGGAACACACTAAAGGGAGTTCTTTAGGCAGAAATAAAATAAATGTATATGGAAATGTAGATCTACTTAACCAAATGAAGATCACAGGAAAGGTTAAGTTGTAGTGAAATTTAAAAGGCATTTGTTTTTTCATTTTTCATCTCCTTAAAGTAAAAGCATTAACAATACATTGATACAGATTTAGATTTGGAAATAAACTTTATTTAAAAAATAGCACAAGACTAGACAGGTCAAAATGGAAATACATAGTTAATAAGTTTCTTACATGACATGCAAAGTGATATTATATTATTTGAAAACATACTAGGATAAATTGAAAATATGTAACGTCAACTTATATCAACCATCTAGAAAATGAAATAATAAAGTATAACTAAGATGCTAACAATGAAGATAAAATAGAATTATTTTAAATGACACTAATCTGATGAGAAAAAGTCACAGGAAAAAGAAAAATAAAACAAAATAAAAAAACAAAAAGGAACAAAGAACATATAGGACAAATAAAGCCTACATAGCCAGATGGCAGATTTAAACCTGACCATATCAATATTTATAGAATGGTTTAAACTCCTATATTACAACAGTTCAACGATGGAAACATTCATTATTTGACTGTAGTAATAGTTTCATGGGTACACATATGTCAAAAAACTAATCAAATTATATACTTTAACTATGTTCAGCTTTTTGTACTTCAGTTATGCCTGAATACATTTTAAAATAGATAACCAAAGAAGATAGAAAAAGAAAGAAAATAATACAATTTAAAATAGCATGAAAAATATGAAATACTAGGAAAAAAATTTCCAAATATTTCAACTAGAAGGTATACATTGTTCAATTATCTGAAACATAAACAAGGCTAACCACTATCTTGTATTAAAGAAACCCACTTGACATAAAAAGATACGATATGTAAAAGTAAAAGGATACCAAAATGATATACCATGAAAACACCACTCAAAAGCAAGCACAAATGGCTATACTAGTATTAAACAAAGTAGATTTCAGAACAATGAATATAACCAGGGATAGAGAAGGTAAATTCAAATTAATAATGATGATAGGGTCAACTTTTCAAGAAGCATTAATTCTCCTAAATATGTATGTATTTAATATCAGAGATTCAAAATACATGTATATTAACCTGAGAAAATTAAAGGCAGAATTAGACAAATACATAATTGTAAGTAGATATTTCAACATCTCATTCTCAATAATCAATAAGGAAACTAGAGACAATCTCAGTATGTCTAATTAAGACTTGAACAACACCATCAGCCAACTTGACCAAATATATATTTATATAATACTCTTGAGTAATAGCAAAATGTTTTTAAGTGCATATGAATCATTTATGAAGATAAACTATTTTAGGTCCAAAAACAAGACTCAATAAAATTTAAAATATTAAAAATGTACATAGTAGTATGTTCTCTGATTACACTGATTTAAATTAGAAATCAATTTTTTAAATGATATCTGGAAAATCTTCAAATATTTTAAGTTAAATTACACACAGCCAAGTAATTTGTAAGTCACAGAAGAAATCACAAAGTTAATTATAAAATATTTTTAACTGTATGAAAATAGAAATATAACAAGATATTTGAAATGCAGATAAAGCACTGCTTAGAGACATTAAATATTTATGAATGGGGGAAAAAAGAAAGATATCCAAATAATGATCTAAGCTTCTACCTTAAAAAATTAAAAAAAAACATGGAAAAAATAAACAGAAACAAGAAGAAAAGATATAATAAAGATCTGAGCAAAAAACAAGAAAATATAAAACATAAAAAGATTAGAGAAAAATCAAGGAAATCAAAATCTGTTTCTTTGAAAAGAACAAAAAAAATTGATAAACCTCATAATCATGAAAAAAAAGAAAAGACACAAATTACCAATATCATGAATGAGAAATAGGATACCACCACTATTTCTACAGGCATTAAAAGAGTAATAAGATGCATTTTATGAAGAAATAATTTAGTAACTAAGATAAAATGGGCAATTTCTTAGATGACATGAACTACCAAAACCCACTAAAGTAGAAGTAGATAAGTTGAATGTTCCTTTATCTGCTAGAGAGAATTAACATATAACTTTAAAATGTCCTACAAAGAAAACTTTGGGTCACATGGCTTTATTGGTGAATTCTACCAAACATTTAAAAGGAAATAAAGCCAATTCTACACAAACTCTTCACAAAAGTAGAAGAGAATTCTTTTCAATTCATATGAGACCATCATTACCTTTGTACAAAAAGCAGAAAAAAATTGTAAGAATGTCCACTCTTACCACTTTTATTCAATCTTATAGTGGACATCCTAGTTAGGGCAATCAGGCAAGATAAAGAAATAATAGGTATACAAATTGAAAAAGAAGTAAAGCTGTATATATATAAACAGCATGGTCACCTTTATTGGAAAATCCTAAGGGATCTATAAAAAAGCTATGGAACTATTAAGTGGATATAACAAAGTGAAGTCAACTGTATTTCTGTATACCAGCAAATGCAAAAATCAATTGCATTTCTATATACTAGCGATGAACAATCAGAATCTAAAATCACAAAAATACGGTTAGGCAGTTTCTTTAAAAGTCGAACATTCATAGGCCCTAACCAAGCCATTCCACTTCTAGGTATTTACCCAAGAGAAAAAAAAAAAAAAAAAAAGCATTTGTCCATACAGAGACTTCTACAATAAAGTTCATCACAGTTTTATTTGTAATTGCCATAAATTGAAAACAACCCAATGTCCCTCAATGGTTGAAGAGAGAGATAAATCCTGATGTTTCTATAAAATAGAACAGTATTAAGAAATAAAATGAAACAATATTCATACATGCAATAATATGGATGAATCTTGAAATGTTTTGTGAAAGAAACCAAAAAAGCTTAATATTGAATGATTAAATTTACATAAAATTCTAGAGCATACAAACAAATGTATTATTATAACAGAAGCCAGGTTAGTGGTTATCTGATCCAGAGGTGGAGGAAGGGATCAACTGCAAAGGCATGAGGAAATTTTGAAGGGTAATGGAAATGTTCTTTGTCTTGATTGTGGTGATAGTTTCCTGAATATATAAACAGGTCAAAATTGACCAAATTGTATACATTACACATGTGCGGTTGGTTGTTCTTCAATTATACTTCAATAAATTTGTGAACATAAATAACTGAAGGAGATAAAAAATAAAGAAAAAAATAACAAACTAACACACAAAATATGAAATATGAAAAAATAAATTTAAAATATGCATGAGACTTTATGCTGAAAACTACAAAGCATTATTAAAAGATATTAGAGATGTCTTAAATACTTATATACTATGTTAATGGAAAGAATCAATATTGTTAAAATGTTAGTTCTCTTCAAAATAATCTATAAATTTAATACATTCAAAAATCAAACAGATTGTTTTCAGAAATGAATAAGCTCATTCAAAAAGGTATAGGTACATATAAATGCAAGGGTCCTAGAATATCCAAAATGATTTTTTCTAAAGACTTTATTTATTTATTCATGAGAGACACAGAGAGACAGAGGGAGGGCAGAGACATAGGCAGAGGAAGAAGCAGTGTCCATGCGGGGAGCCTGCTGTGGGACTTGATCCCAGGACTCTGGGATCACACCCTGGGCCAAAGGCAGGTGCTGAACTGCTGAGCCACCCAGGAATCCCTCAAAATGATTTTAAAACCAAAAGAAAAAGTCGGAGTGCTTACACTACCTGATTTTAAAACTTATAATAAAGGGATCCCTGGGTGGCGCAGGGGTTTAGCGCCTGCCTTTGGCCCAGGGCACGGTCTTGGAGACCCGGGATCGAATCCCACGTCGGGCTCCCGGTGCATGGAGCCTGCTTCTCCCTCTGCCTACGTCTCTGCCTCTCTCTCTCTCTCTGTGATGACTATCATAAATAAAAATAATAATAATAAAAATAAAAATAAAACTTATAATAAAGCTACAAGTATATGAATGACGTCTATGCAGTCAGTGATCTGTACACAAATGTAAAAAATTAAAAGAATGGAAAATGAAATTTGAGAAATTTAAGCTGCAAATAAAAACTAGTTTCTGATAGTTGGCTTCCAAACAAGGTTGTGGAATCTTCTCAAATGTTCATTAAGATAAGCGATCACACAGTAAATAAAATGATCCAACTCCAAGAAGATAATCTAGGGAATTTAAGTTTCTCTCTGAAGGGACTAGACACAGGGGGCCACTCTGTAAAATTGACAATAGTGACATCAAAGTTCACTTGCCAAGAAGTGCCCATTCTCAGGTTGGGTGTCAAAATTATCTTGATACAAACACAATCTATATTCTTTCTCTCCTTGAAAAATTGAACTATGTTAATGTAATATTGAAAAATTACAATAGTTTCCTCTTTACTGGTCTACTTACAAGCAAAGGACAGAGATGAAAAAAGTTCTTAAACTTTTGAACTTACGTGTATCAGAAATAAAATCCACCAGGTCCCAAAATCTAGATAATAATCAACCCCCTCCCCCCCAAAAAAAAATCAACCCCAGAAACCAGAATGAAATAGTTGAGAGTTTGTTTATATTATATATCCTGATTTTCCCCAACTGAATGTTGGAAATCACGATGCACACATCTGAAGGAATATCACAAAGCAGGCACTTTAGAAATGACTATTTTCCTATTACAAAGGTAATGTATGCTTATTTTTGAAAATAGAGCTGAACACTCACATACATACACACACATAGTTAAATTAAAAAATAAGGAAAAATTATTCATAGTTCTACCACCTAGAGATAATTACAATCAATACTGGGGTATCAACCATCTATGCACTAACCATCCATAATACCAAAATGAAAGCAAGAAGTGAATATTTTTTGAGATCTTGGGAAGTACATTCTTTTGTTAATATATGGAGGCCGCTGCTGTTTCAGCTATTATGCAGGATGAGATTCAGCAAGTCTTAATTAAACATGTGGTCCCAAAGAAATATAAAAGATACCTAGCCAAAATGAGTTCACTTCCACCAAATCACTATGTTGAGAATTTGGTAACCTGATTTATCTAATTGCAATAACCACAATTTGTGTCTCCTCTTGCTTGTCACCTTGCATTCTAAACAGAGAATACCATTTTTATTTTTTTATTTTTTTATTTTTTTTTTCAGAGAATACCATTTTTAATGGAAATGTCTTACTTTTTCTTTATTTCCAGTTCTCTCCATTGGAAACTATTGTTTCCCTTGCAGTTACAAAATCAGAGATAAAAAGATCAAAATTTACAGTCCTTGTAGAAATTTAAATTCCTTCTCTACTTTCTCATGGGTCTTTGTCCCTAAATTATAACAGTAATAACTCCCATATTTAAAAAAAATACCATATAAACAGGAACTATTATTGCTGCACATTCTTGTTGTCCTTTTTCCACATCTACAGGGAGCCAAATTACTAATTCTTTATTGGATTTATCTTTGGAAATGTTGCCAACATGGAATTGGAAAGAGAAAACAATTGAGCTTCCTAAGTAGAACACAGAACACAAATCCTTGAATTAGTTCTAATAATTAAAGCATCTTGTGAAGGGCTTCAATGACAGGATAAACTCATCTGTCCCTAGTATAGGACCCACATCAATTACACTGGGCATAAGGAGGATGGTACACAACAAAGGAAATTAAAATACAGAGGCTGACAGTCCAGACAAAGCCTGACTCTGGTCAAAGGCAGCCTCTCCAAGTGCTATCTTTAAGCCAAGTGCTTTTAAATAAGTTTAAATACCAATAGGGGGTTAATTTGGGACCAATTTGCTTTTATTTCTGAATTAATGGTTTTTAAATCTGCTTTTATAATTTCTGCTTATCAAGGATTGCCCTTCTGGTATAAAAGCTGAGCCAAGACTCAGTTATCAAATTACTATGAAGGGTTCTGTTAATTAGATAGTTTATCTGTGATGAGTTGTTGACATTGAGATGATGTGTGTTAAATAATTTTAAAATATTCTGTGGGGCACTAACTTGGTGGCTCAAAGCATTGCTCTTCCATTTTTCAGACCCTGCTTTGAGTCAAATTAGAAGCTCTTAGTAAAAATTAATATGATGGTGTAATATATTTATTAAATATAGAATCTTTCATATCTTAAAATTATACATATGAGAGAATAAATCTTCTGGCACTCTTTATTAAGCTGCTCTAGACCATTCTAACTAATTCAGCCTCCTTCACATGCTGGTTGGTCTTTAACTGCTCAGTATAGACTGCCAGGAAATTCATCACTACTGTCATTAAACACAACTCTCAGGATTTGCTCTTTTCATAGTGTTTCTTTTAAAAGCTTTTTTGGTGATTTTTCCTCTGGCTTCTCTTTCTACCTCCAAGTCAGGCAACCCAAAAGAAATCTCAGAAACTGAAATATTTTTTTTCCCATGAAGGTAAATTAAACCTCCAGCTTTTAAGGGCTTTTCTTTCTGTCAATTTTCTTTTTCTAGTTATAGTTTTTGACAGTAGAGGCCAAGAACAGTCCACAGGGAATGGCTTGGAGCCTTAAAACAAGCTGGTATCTGTATTTTCTAGAGGAAAAACATTGGACACCAGTCTTTAACATCAGGAGAGCTGCTAATTAACCTATAATTGTTAAAAGCACAAACCATTTTTTATTATCTCTATGATTTCCTTTTAAGCTCCCTTTAAATGTTGACTTTATTTATAGCTTTGTTGTTTTTTTAAATTCATTTTACTATTTTCTTTCTTCACTAATTCTCTAAGACACATGATATACTAGAACAACTGAGTCTCAGAACTGGAAGTCCTAAGTCTTTCTAGTTTTTAATTTTAATGAAGAGCCATAATGTATTCAACCAGTATATACATGGCTCAGAAAAAGAGGTAGCTCTTTCAAGGTAGTGAAGTTCTCTGCAAGTCACTAAACTCATAGGAACTCTGAGTTCATATTCTAGGCTTAACTAGTACCTGTGTGGTCTTAGGCATGTGGACTCTGTAGGCCTTGAGTTTTATCTTTATAAAATAAGGAGATCAGAATCCACAGATATCCTTTCCAGCTCTAATATTCTATGATTATTTTCATCAGAGGAACTTATTGCTGTGAAAGAACAAAAATAGAGTTCATATGAAGCCAGCAGCCATTCTAAACTGGTTTTGTTCCATTTCTTCAAAGGAGGTTTTGAAGAAAAGTATCAACAAAGAAAGTAGAATGCGGAGTATCAGGTAAAAGGAAAAGAATAAAAAATAAAGGGGTCCCAAGTGGGGTTTGGGTTCTAATCACAACTGTGCCATTAATAATTTAGCAACTGTGAACAAATTAATGGGATTGAGGCCAATGATTGGATTCTAAATTGGAGAGATTTTATTTTATTATCTCTTAGTCTCTTTTGCCTAAAAATTCCATGATTCTTTTTTTTTTTTTTTAAATTCCATGATTCTAAAAATGGCCCAAAACCCAAGGAGGAAGATACCTGGAAATATTCAAACCATTATTGACAATGAACTCTGCTCTTTTGCTCCTGGTTGGAGAATGTTGCTCAAAAATATGCTGTCCAGATCATTAACTCAGAAGTCAAACATTCCCTTAGAAACCTAAAACAAATGCTGGAACTATAGGTAACTTTCCGAATCATCTTAGTTATCATGATGGCAATCTAGACCCTCTAGGCACTCCCTGTAATACTGAATTTGGCAAAGCATTTATATTGCCAGCAAGCTTGCAGTACTCATGCATCCTAGCCTTTTAGAAAAATAATATTATCCACTAATATTTTTCAAGATCTATTGCAATTAAGAAATATAAAAGAAATAAGTGATAAAGGAAAAAATGCCAAAATGAAGGCAGTAGGAAGGATAGTTTTCAGGTTTTAATTATTTACCAAGTGAAAAGTATAAAAGGTGCAGGATATTTTGGTCCTGAAACATCAGGTACTGGACAGTGACCAAAAGCAGATGGTGTAACCCATTCCAAAGAGCCAATTCTCCTGCTGCTGCTGCTGCTGCTGCTGCTATTTCTCCTTCTTCTTCACCTTCTCCTTCTTCACCTTCTTCTTCTTCTCCTTCTTCTATGCTTGCTACCTTGGAACCCAGTCAGATGCTTTTCCTTTTCCTTCAAGACACTGACCCTTAGACCTCCATTTTTTGCATGCCCTACTTAGGATAAGTAGCATATTCCAATAGCCCTTGCTTAGAACCACAGTATAAAAAAATGGAGATACCATTCCCAACTTCTTCATGGTCCTGGGTCAAATCCTTTTAACTAATCCCCTCTAATCTCATGCATTGATTTCTATTTTGTTTTCTTGTTTTGTTTTGCTTTGTTTTGTTTTGACTGGTAAGATAATAATTGGCAACATTTGAATGCTCTTAAATATGCATTAATTATTACAATCCATTATACCTCAGTCATGGAACTCATAGCAAAAGCTATCTTTCATGAATAAATAAGAAATCTGCACTTTAAATTTTTATCCATGCAGCTCTTAAATCATAACAATCAAATTCCCTTAGCTTCCTACACAACTATCCCATTTTCCAAATGGAAAACTGGAATAGAGACTTGAGGGACTTCCCTTAGGCTACAGTCCAGGTTCAGGGAATAACTTCTTTGCTTGATATAAATAATTCACTTTAAATCTCCCCAAACCAAAATATTTCCAATATAAACCTCTAAAATATACATAGCACTGACCAAGCATGGGAAAATTTCAAAATATTCATATGATTTGAAAATCAACCATTACCTAAACTAAGCTGTAATGCTAAAGAATGTTTCCTCAAAATAGGCTCTTATATTGTTTTCATGTTAAATCCCCAGTGTTAGTACAAAGTAGAGACTCTGTCAATGTATGCTGAATGGATGATGATTGGTTGGCTGTATTCCTAAATAAGGTAACAGTAAGAAGATGGAGGATTGAACAGAATGGATGATCTACAGAAATACTATAAAGATAAAAATGAAAGAAGTTGATAATTGGGTGTGAAAAATGTATTGAAGAAGGGGGAACTCAGAGTGATATTTTCATTTCTGATTTAGGTGATGCGATAATGCAATTCAGGGAGATAGGAAACATGGAAAAGTGGGAAGCAAGTGAGTAGGTACACAATGAGTTCAAGATTAGATGTGATAAATCAAAAGATCTTGCAAATGTTAAGAGACATTTATTCAATAAGAAGTTGGATACACAGAATTGAGCTTAATAGAGACATTTTTTACTTAGAGTTCATCATCATATAAATGATAACTGAAGTTTTATCCACCAATGAAATTACTTTGGGAGTAAATGTAGAACAGAATACCCATGTCCAGTACATTTTTAAATAGGAACAGGAACTCATAAAGGGTTGCTCATTTTTTTACTTTTTCATGGATATTAAAAATATATATTAGTATCCATATACTATCACTATTATTTCATAGAAGGAGAAGAAATTTCAACTTATAAAAATAAAGATGACATAATATTAAAAAGGATAATCTTTCCAATTAACCAAATAAGGTATATAAAAAATTTACCCTATCATCCTTTATCACAAAATGATTTTATCATGAAATGACACCATTTCAAGAACACCATTTGGGAAACATTAGTCAGTGAATGGAGAAGACCAAAATCAGATGTCTTGGGAATGTTCATCTTCAAGTGTTCATTAGAGTAGAGCAGTCCACAAAGGACACTGCTTCTAATGGAGAATCAGGAAGTAAAGCTGGGAAATGTGGTACCTTAAAGCAAGGGGAAAATATTTCAAGGAATATATGATCAAAAGTTCAGATGTCACTGAAAGACCCAATAGTTTATTAATAAAGAAGCTGTTCCTTCTTCTTTAGAGCCCTTGCACAAATTTCTGAAATCTGGCCCTGCAACTCCATGATCTTCATCATCATCAGAGTCATTATCACTACATATCCATGAAAAATCTACATAAGTATAGACTGATTTGCACTTAGTATTTATATAAATGGCATTATACCTATGTGGTAGACAGACCCTAAGGTGGCCCTCCATGATCCTCATGTTCTGATATTCATATTTTTGTGTAATCTCCCCCTGCCTGTGACTTGCTTCTAACCAATGGAATATGACAAGGGTGATAGGATAGCCATGATTGTGTGTATATGATTATATGGTTTCATAGCATCAACTTTGTGGAGCTTTCTTTGTTGCTGACTTTGAAGAAACAAGCTGCTATGAATCCTACAGCTGTTTAGTAATAAATCCACCATAAACCTAAGTAGCATGGAAATAGATCTTTCTCCAGTCAAGCTTCTGGTGGTGAGAATCCAACTTTATCCAACACCCTCATTGCAGCTTCATGAGACCCTAAACAGAGGACTCAGCCAGGACATGTTCAGACTCTACCCACAGAAAATGTGGGAAATCATAAATGTGCATTGCTTTAAACCATTAAGTTTGTGATAATTTGTTATATAGTACTAGAAAAACAATTTCCAAGAAAAACATTGTTTAAAACAGATAAAGAAAAACACACAGTTTTTCAAACAATAAAATTAAGTAAGTATAACCATGGGATCTTTCACTCTCCCCACAGGGAAGAAAGCATGCAACTTGGTATTTTATTACCAATTAGAGAGGTTAGGCTGAGAAATGTTTATAAGTTCTCAATGTTAGGGAGCCAAATAAGAGAAGTGTCATATCATGACATCCATCCAGGTAATTTAAGTATTAAAAAGTCTCTGTGGCCCCGATTCTCCCGAATCCAAAAACAAAAATGCACCTTTCTTCATTTTTGCCTATGGCTTTGGGTTCTAGGCATTTGTTTATTGTCCTAGGAAGGAGGATATTTTAAACTATTAGCAATCCTTTTTACAAACAGGAATACCTTGGAGATATTGTGGGTTTGATTCCAGACCACTGCAATAAAAACGAGTATTGCAATAAAGTGAGTCAGTGGAAATTTTTGGTTTCCCAATGCATATAAAAACTGTATTTACACTACAGCATAGTCAATGAAGTATGCAATAGCATTATGCCTAAAAACCAATGTACATACCTTAATTTAAAAATACTTTATTCCTCGGGATCCCTGGGTGGCACAGTGGTTTGGCGCCTGCCTTTGGCCCAGGGCGTGATCCTGGAGACCCGGGATCGAGTCCCACATCAGGCTCCCGGTGGGTGCATGGAGCCTGCTTCTCCCTCTGCCTGTGTCTCTGCCTCCCTCCCTCTCTCTGTGACTATCATAAATAAATAAATAAATAAATAAATAAATAAATAAATAAATAAATAAAAATACTTTATTCCTAAAATGTCCTAACCATCATCTAAACTTTCAGTAAACTATAGTCCTTTTGCTGGTGGAGGATCTTGTATCTCAGTGTTGATGGCTGCTGACTGATCAGCGTAGTGGTTGCTGAAGGTTGGGGGCACTGTAGCAGTTTCTTACAATAAGACAACAATGAAGTCTGCTATACTGATGGACTCTTACAAATGATTTCTCTATAGCTGTTGGTATATGTAATGCCGTTTGATAACATTTGCCCAGAGTAGAATTTATATCAAAATTAAGAATCAATATTCTCAACCTCTGATGCTGCTTTTTCAGCAAAGTTTATGTAATATTCTAATTGCTTTATGGTCATTTCAACAATCTTCACAACATCTTCACCAGGAGTAGATTCCATCTCAAGAAACTACTTTCTCTGCTCAACTGTAAGAAGCAATTCCTCATCCATTAAAACTCTATCATGAGACTATAGCAATTCAGTCACATTTTCAAGCTCCATTTCTAATTCTAGTTCTCTGTTATTTCTATCAAATCTCCCATTACTTCCCCACTGAAGTCTTGAACCCCTCAAAGTCATCCATAAGGGTTGGAATCAACCTCTTCCAAACTCCTATTAATGCTGAAATTTTTACCTCTTCCCATGAATCATGAAATGTTCTTTTTTTTTAAAGATTTTATTTATTTATTCATGAGAGACACAGAGAAAGAGAGAGAGGCAGAGACACAGGCAGAGAGAGAAGCAGGCTCCATGCAGGGAGCCTGACATGGGACTTGATCCCAGGACCACAGAATCATGCCCTGGACCGAAGGCAGGTGCTTAACCACTGAGCCACCCAGGGATCCCCCTTCACAAAAAGTTCTTAATGAGATATGGAATAGTGAATCCTTTCGAGAAGGTTTTCAATTTACTTTGCTCAGATTAATCAGAGGAATCACTATCGATGGCAGTTATAGCCTTATGAAATTTATTTCTTAAATTATAAGACTTGAAAGTCATAATGAACTCTTGATCCAGGGGTTGCAGAGTGGATGTTGTTGGCAGGCATGAATACAACATGAATCTTATTGTCCAAGTCCATTGGAGCTCTTGGGTGACCAGGTACATTGTTAATGAGCAATAATATTTTAAAAGAAATCATTTTTGCTGAGCAGTAAGTCTCAACAATGGGTTTAAAATATTCAATAAGCCATGTTGTAAACAGATGTGTTGTCAGTTGGGCTTTGTTGGTCCATTAACAAGCACAAGCAGAGTAGATTAAGCATAATTCTTTAAGGCACTAGGATGTTTGGAATGGCAAATGAGCATTGGCTTCAACTTAAAGTCAACAGCTGAAATAGCTTCTAAAAGGGAGTCAACCTGTCCTTTGTAGCTTTGAAGCCAGGCATTGACTTCTTTCAAGGTGTAAGTCCTAGATAGTATCTTCTTCCAGTATAAGACTTTCATCCACACTGAAAATGTGCTATTTGGTATAGCCACCTTCATTAATTATCTTAGCTAGCTATTCTGGATAAATTGATGCACCTTCTATATCAGCACTTGCTGCTTCACCTTGTACTTTATGTCATGGAGATGGTTTCTTTCCTTAGACCTCATGAACCAACGTCTGCTAGCTTCCAACTTTTCTTCTGTAGCTTCCTCACCTCTTTCAGTCCTCACAGAATTGAGAAGAGTTGGGACCTCTCTTTGAATTAGGCTTTGTCTCAAAGGATTGTTGTGGTTTCTTTGATCTCTTATCCAGACCACTACAACTTTCTCCATATCAGCAATAATACTGTTTTGCTTTCTAATAATCCATGTGTTCACTAGAGTAGCACTTTTAATTTCCTTCAAGAACATTTCCTTTGCATTTACAACTTAGTAGTTTGGTGCAAGAGGCCTAGCTTTCAGCCTATCTCAGCTTTCTATGTGCCTTTCTCATTAAGCTTAATTATTTCTAGCTTTTAATTTAAAGTGAGAGACATATGACTCTTCCTTTTACTTGCATATTTAGAGACCATTGTAGGATTATTAATTGGCCTAATTTCAATATTGTTGTGTCTCAGGGAATATGAAAGCCCACAAAAAGAGGGAGAGAGTTGGGGGAATGGCCAGTTAGTGGAGCAGTCAAAACACGCACATTTACTAAGTTTGCCATCTTTTCTGGGTGCAGTTTGTAGTGCCACAAAACAATTAAAATAGTAACATCAAAGATCACTGATCACAGATCACCATAGAAAATATAATAATAATGACAAAGTTTAAACTAATGCAAGAATTACCAAAATGTGACACAGAGACACAAAGTGAACAAATGCTGTTGGAAGGATGGCCCTACAGACTTGCTCGATGCAGGGTAGCTACAAACTTTAAATTTATAAAAACAAAACAACACAATACATGCATATAATAAACTGAAACACAATAAAATGAGGTATATCTATGGTAAGAATGAGATTTTTATATGAATGGAGAGAACTCATATAGAACTCTGTGATGCCAGTTCTAACCTTTTAAGTCTCTGCCCTTCACCCCACAAACTTTCTAAGACCTACATAAAAGCAATACTCAGGGGATGCTTCAGTTTTTTTAGACAGGGATATTGAGCCATTCACTTCAACAGCTAGCACATTTCCCTAGACTCTCTTCCTCACCGTGTTTCACTGGTTAATATCTCTGCTTCCAGTTGATGCATTGATTGACTATTTTCTAATTTTCCCCAACTCCAAGCTTGATTCCACTGTGGCTCTCATCTTTCCTACCATTGATTCTGATACTCCAAGAAAGAATTTCTAGATAACATCCTCTAGTATTTTCCCTAGTAACTGTGAATCACTCTTCTAGTCAGCATCTCACCTGGGTAAAGTCCATCCCTATAAACAAGATTGAAATAAGCATTGAGAAGAAAGGGAAAGGGTGCTCAGGAATGAGAAGGAAGGCCCATGAAAACAATTTTACCTAATGCAGGATTTTGCATAATTCTGTGGGGTTGTTATCATTTATACAAGCTGATATGTACACTTATATTTGGTCTTATTCCTCTCCACTGTCCAATATTCAACTGTAGTATCTGTAGAAATTAATTAGAATAGAAAATTCTCTCTTTCTCCTAATTCCTTTCAACATTTATTAAATAATTGTTGTATACAAGTCATTTTGCAAAGTATTGTTAGTAACCTGAAAATGAATATATCATATCCCTTCTCCTGAGTTGCAAGAGGGGGGGGGAATATAATTTAAATAAGTACAATGCAAGGCAGAAAAATAGTGCTATGATAGAGTTACAAGGAGATGGAAGGGAAAGATTATAACTTACTGGAGCAATCAAGAAAATGTGTGTGGAGGAAAGAGTTAAAGCAGTAGGTTAGTGAGCCATTTCTTTCTCAATTACTATGGGGATGATTCCAGAAAAAGGTAGTAGGCAGTGATTCAGTTTAATACCTTTACATATATGATAACTATAATTCTTAGAAAATAGACTAATGATGCAGGATGTCTGTGGTTTAGGATTGTTTAAGGAAAACAAGCCTACAATCTATGGGCTTATGATGCATGACTCTCTGTAGAATGTTACATAAGCCTTACTCTCTGGAACATGATGCAGAGATGTTTAACAACTTACATGTTCCCCATTGTGTGAGGCGACATGCAATCCTCATCAAAGACCTCATCTATTATTGTGGGATGGAGAGCACATGTCTATAGAAAACAAACTAGCAAACAACAGGATGTGGGAAGTCATAAAGGATGAGCCAGCCTTCTCTGCCCAGTCTGTAACTTTTGAGTATTTGTATTCTTAAAAATGGTTGGAAATCTTGATATCAGGTAAGACTTCCAAACTTTGTGAGTCTGATTTGGCAATCTGATTTCTAGTGTTAGTTAGCTCGGTCTTCATAGAAAAGGTGGAATTTGAAATGACCTTACAGAGGTGTGTAAGATTTTAAAAGGCAGACATGAGGCAGCTGAAATTTTTAAGCAGAGAAAAAACAGGTACAGAGATCAGTAGAAAAACACAGGATATATTCAGGCCATAATACACACCCTAGTTTGGCTATAGAGTAAGCAATATATCTAAGGGAACAGTCATGGAAGGTAAAGCTTAAAGGTAAGTTGAGGGCTTGGAATTCCAGGCTGAGGACCTTACACTTAATTCTGTAGGAAATAAGGAGCCACTAAGGGTTTTTTTTTTAAAGAAGGTAACAGGATCACAACACAGCTGCAGATAATTTTCCCAGTAGCTATTTGCAGGTTGCTTTGGAACAGGGAGAAATTATCCAAACTGAAGCATGAAATGGCTTAGCTCAGTGATTCTCAAATGAGGTCCATGAACTCAAGTGGACCTACAGGCACAAATTGAAGATCTCTTTGAGGATTTTGTTATTGTTGCTATTTGCTTGCTTTTTTGTTTTTTTCAAATTTTAAAATATTATGTATTCATTTAGATGATAATTTTTAAATCCAATTCAGGATCAGCTAGATGACCATCTTATAACTGAATATTGCCACAAATTTCAGTGCTTATGACTTCCTTCTGTTTATCATTGTGTTGGCACTAATTACAACTCAAATAGTCACAGACTAATAAGGGAATAATAAAGGGAACTTCAATTGTAAACTTGTATTCATGCCAAGGGAAAGGCAAATGCTTTTTTTTTTACCAATTTGAATTTTTTTTTTTAAGTTATGGGAGAACTATGTTCACAAAGTACCTGGTAGTACATATTGAACTTCTAAGAACTTGAATGAATATTTTCCTTTGTCTCTCCAGACTATTTTCTCTACTTTCCACTCTGAAGGTGGAAATAACCTTTATTCCCAGGCTTCTTTGCCCTCTGGCTTCTGGTTGGGGTCAACAAATGGGAGTTGATAGCAGGAGGTTGAAGACTGGGAAGAGTAAGGTCAGGGTATTTATTTTGATGGCTTCCTCCCTGCTGGGTTCTTACAAATTGTTTGTATCCTTCTAACAAAGAGCCCAACCTCTCTAAATCATTCTGCTCCTATAACTGTAGCCATACTCCAGGCTCTGATTGTTACTCCTTCATCTGCTTCTACAGTCTCATGGGTGATAATCTCTTCACTATTGCTATAGTCAACCCTGTCTTTACCTTGTATATATTTCCTTTATTAAACCCTCTTCAGATACTCCTGAAATAAATGTGTTTCATTTTCTGCCATGATCTGTCTGATACAATAAATCTCAATGGTCATTACAATGTATTACGAGCATCAATTTGGTTTCAGCAAAGCAACATCATCTGTCACATTAAAATTAATGTGTTACTCTGAATCTTACTGGTTTTATAGTTTCATTTGTATTTAATTTATAATTTTTTTGTTTTTAGTTATATCTGAGCTTTAATCATAAGAAGCATATATCTAGTTTATGTTTGTATATACTTAAGTTAATGAGTAAATAATAATGATATTATGATAGCGTCTTCAAAAAAAAATAATAGTGTCAATCAACATTAAGGAGGTCTTGAATTCTTTTGTCCTTAAAAAAAAAAAGGCTATATATCATTCAAATTTAAGAATCACTAGCCTAGCTTACTGCTTCCAACACAGCTTCCAAAACATCTCTAAAAAGCACCATAAAAGTTGTCAGAGTGTGAAATGGACAATTGACAATGAAAATGCATACTGAAAGCCAAGAACTTCATAAAGCCTATTATGACTCCAGAAGCCATGGCTGAAAACAATTGCACATCCTCCCATTTCCACAGGGCTCTAAGGAGGCCTGCATGAACCACTATGGCTTTTCATGTATGCTAAACTTTAAACTCCAGATTGGAGAACTGTGCTCCAAAAGTCTTTGTATTTAAGGTAGTGAAGTAAACTTATATCGCAACATACCCCTCTACTCCAAAGATACAGAAAGTATGGAAACGGAAAAAAAATACATAGCTATATATTTAAAAGATAAGCATCTCTATAAACCAGAATTCAGATGGCTGAGTGGGGCTGAAGCTCCTGGCTTGCTGGGTATCACTCTCAGAAGCAGACTGGCAGCAGGCAGGTCAGCTTCATAAACATGAGGTACTCCAGATGAAGAACCAGAGTCAGCTACAACTTGTATAGCCAGAGGTTAGGGGGACTTGCTGATTGCTGCCTGGGACCAAAGATACCCTCAGGCTTAGGGAAATGGGAATGTACAGACCAGCTTTATAATAAGAACTGACATCTGCCTGCTATTTCGGTGAATTATCTTTAATATCTCAAATATCAAAATAGGATAGGAACATTAAACCATCATTTTATAACCTGGTTCTAGAATACAGGCTGGAGTAGGGGATAGAATGGCAAGTGGTATACTAGTGAGAGCTAAATTTTTTTTTGCAGTAACAAATAAACCCAAAATATTAGCAGATTTAGACAATAAAATTTTATTTCATGTTCACATCATAGTCCATGGCAGGTCAGGTGGCTCTCCTTGGCAACTGTCTTCTAACAGTGACTAGAAATCTAGGATGATTCCATCTAGCATCTCTGCCAATCCAGTGTTCTTTTTACCTATCTATAAACTACAAAACATGGCTATTCCACATAAATCCTTAATTTGGACTAGTAGTGATACATGTTACTTCCACTTACAACCTATTTACCAGAACCAGACCAGACTCATAACTCCAAAGTAATATAAGGAAATCTGTAAAATATAGAAGAGTACATTAATATGTACTGAGCAGGTTCCAGGTATATGAATCCTCAAATTTTCTAGAGAGGGAGTCAGCCAAAAATGAAAGAAAGAACAAACAACTTCTCATTCAAAATAAATTTGCAAACTATTGTTTCCGAACATATGAAGAAATCTACCAATAAGAAAGGAACCATAAAACAACAATCAGAACATGAATTTGCTTCATGGGAAGTGAATTTTATGGAAAAGACAGTTGTACTTAAGAATAAATATATTTTGTATATTCATGGAGATAAGTGGATTAATAACTTCTATTTAGAAATTAATTATAAAAAAGAAGAAATAATTTATATCAAAGATAACTCATTAGAAATATAGCCATTGAAATAAAAAATGCAATGGGTTGATGAAACTAAATTAGATACAATTGAAGAATTAGCAATAGTAGAAAAAGGAATAAAGAAGCCACTTAGGATGCCAGGTACAATGACATTTTCAAAATAAGAAGAGCAATTTTGAGAATGTAAGACAAATTGAGAAACTCTCACATTCATCTAATAAAAGCCCCAGAAGGATAAAATAGAGGGAATGAAAGAGAAGCAATATTTGAAGAGAATTTTCCAGAATTGAAGAAAAAGATTAAATAGAAAATGTATTCCAAAGAACAATATTTTTAAAAGCCCATAACAAAGCCCATGTTAATCTATAAAGTATCAAAAAATTTTAAAGCCATCTTAAAATTTACTATAGAAAGATTTTACATACAAAGGAATGAAAATAGACCATCAAAGATATCTCCTCTAAGTCAACAGAAACCAGAAAACAATGGACCAATATCTTTAAAAGTTGAGAAAAAGAGAAGTCAACTTAGATTTTTACATCTGCTTAAATTATCATTTCAGGACTCCTAACTCTGGGAAATGAACTAGGGGTGGTGGAAGGGGAGGAGGGCAGGGGGTGGGGGTGAATGGGTGATGGGCACTGAGGGGGGCACTTGACAGGATGAGCACTGGGTGTTATTCTGTATGATGGTAAACTGAGCACCAATAAAAAATAAATTTATTATAAAAAATAAAATAAATAAATTATCATTTCAGAATCAGGGCAAAGGAAACATATTATCAGCCCTACAAAGACAGAGCTTGCGACACAGAAGCTCTCACCATAAACATTTAAGAGATGAACTTCAGCAAAAGTGAACCACATAGAAAAATACATGCTACAAAATGTGTGAGGGCAAAAACCAATAAAATTTTAGTTAAGAAAAATAGCTATTGGCCTAGAAAACTAATGATGACTGATAAGTTTTGTTTAAAAGGCAAAAAAAATAAATAAATAAAAAACACTTTACAATGCTGTAATAAAGAGGAGAGAATGTTCAAGAGTAGTTGAAGGATACTAGGACCCTTATCATGATTGCCTTCTATAATTTGGAATTTCAGATTTAGAAAGTATTAGGAGGGCCACAAAGGCTCAGGAGTGATTGATTCATGTCTACCTCCAAGTAGGTAGTTATGGCTGACTTTGATAAAAATACAATTTTTTATGCCTTAGTATATTTCCTCCATCCCAGTTATTTAAGTGTTGAAAGAGAATAGAGTCTGATTTTGTTTCCAATATTAGAATCTCTTACAATGTTTTCTATTAGTCTAAGTGAGTGATTATATTTTAACAATTCGTGGAAGGTGTGAATGTTTTTGAGATTGCAGAGAGGTGCTATATTTCTGACTTCTAGTGGGAGGAAGAACACAGTATCTTTGCCCAATTCTTCCTGTGGACCACAAAATTACATGCACACACACAGACACACCCACACACACACACACACAAAGAATTATAATGGGCTTTCACTTATGTTACCAGGTTGCAATAGTTCAAAAGCATTACAAGAAACTACATGAAGCACTCAATTGCCTAATAATGACATCTTATTTAAAATTAGATTTGCCATCTGCAGGTGATAAAGATGAAAAAAATCTGATAGCTTTCCTAATAGAATTACCTTGTGAGAAAAAAAAAAATATTTCGTGGTCAGGAAAAATAGAAGATGCTATGAAATATCCATCATGTTAAGCTTTAGATACTATAATTGTTGGGGGTCAGTGATAGTGATATAAAACTTTCAATATTTGGGTCATTGTCTCTGTCTGAACTGGTTTTGGTAATAAAGGAGTAAAAACTTGAGGAGAGTTGATGTGTAATTGGTATTTGATGGCAGAATGAAGTAATTGTAATAAATTCATCTATAGATCATTACCATAGGCAGCAAATAAATCTGCTGCTTAGTGATAATGATTATAAGACAGAAACAAGAAGAACTTTATCACAGAGAAGTATTCATTACATAAAATTTCTTATAACAAGATCACTTTAGTAGAAAAACTCACTGAATGGAATATGCTTTGTTATTCAGAATACCTTTCATAATGCAATTTGATACAGTAACTATTTTTCTTTTTTATCATATTTTAAGCCCAAATTATATGAAATAAATGGTCAGTTTCTTATAGCTCTGGGATCTGTGTCACAAGAAAAATGCAAAAAGTATAAATTATTGAGTACGTCAAAAGAAGAGAGAACTCATGCAGTGAAAATGTAAAACATATGAGAAATATGGTTTCAAAGAAGACCATGACTTAACAAAAGTTTGGAATTTCTGAACTGATTTCTGGAAGTAGAAAAAAAATCTAATTTCAGCAGATTTCTGTAGTAACATATATTGGAATTGGATTTTCAAGGCTCTGTATAATTAACCATTGTTCTTAGAGCTATAGATGTGGTTACTATTCTTACAATTTAAATTCAATACCTTCTGAGAAACAAAATCCCTAATCATGTAGGAAGTGAGAAAGTTTCATTTCACTAACCATGAATCAACTCAAATCATTTTGACAGAACTGAGCTACTTCTAGCCTTCTGCCAACTAAATCCCAGTAAAAGGAGCATAAGTGAGACCACCAGTGTTTATCCTTGATGAAGAAGTACCAATACTTGTTATTCTAAAGTATGGGTTGGCAATAGAAAACAGAAGGCTGAAACTTGGAGCTAGGTCATGTCTGAGTACCAAAAGTTCAACAAAGTTGGAACTAGATATCACAAATTTGCAGGAAAGAAAAGTTGTCTCAAGTCCAATATACAACACAAATAAGCAGAACTACACAAGGAGAGATTGACCCTGTAGTTTAAGGGGATTGTCTTCCATTTATCTTCCTCTTATGGACTAAAATGATCACAGGGTAGAAATAATAGAAAAAAGTTTTACATATATATAAAGTTAAATACAAAACAAGAGAGTTTGCAGTTAAATATTAAATGAATGGTGATAAAATATATAACTAAGCCTATAAAATTTTTAAGAAAGGTCAAATATTTGTTCACGTGGTCCATTTGAAGGTCATGTAGGTATTATGTATGGACCAAAATTACAGACCCTTTAGCTCTTATCTTCCCAGAGTCAAGTTTACCACAGCAGCTGCTATAGATTCACCTAACATGTAATTTTTTACATTTTACTGAGTCTATTGTATCCAATTATATGTTATTTTATGGATAGTCTACTAAAACCGAATACATCATTCTAAATAAAGAATCATCATTAGCAGTTTTCACTACAGAATATAAGAACAATGGAAAAGTATATTGATAATACACAATTTCACCTCTGAGACATGATTTTCTGTCTGTGCATGATCAAAAGCAAAACAAGCTTACTGATATTAATATAAGCCATTTTCTAACTCTGCCTTTAGCTATTTCAACCTTGAGCTTCCCATTTTCAAAGATATTGAGTCTTAAGGGACATGTTGTATTTTAAACTACTATGTCAAACTGATCAATTTAAAAATACATCTATGATGCATGTCTCAAACAAAACCCATAAAAAAATGGACAGTGTTGGAAATTAAACAACTCCCTTAGAATAACATTTTGAGTTAAATTTAAAAGCATCCCAAAGACTTAAGTTTAGATGAAATTTTTCTAACTTTTAAACAGTTCATTAAAAAAATCTCTCTCTTCTACCCTCGTTGTCAATTCTAACTCGTATTTCCGTTTTTAACTATGAAAAATTGATTGATTTAAAGCTGTACCATTGTCTTCTAATTCGAGGAATGGTTCAAAATATTAGTATCCACATTATTTAATATTAGGCAATACCTGTGCATTTCACTGAGGAAACAGGATTTCTGCCCTCAGGCCCCTTAATTGTCTATGAGTTAATAACTACTCACAAAGAGATTTCAAAAGAAAATACAAAAATTCCTGCTCATTATCATGTGAGTGATGGTGCTAATCCTGGTAAAAAATAAAGGAAGTAGTTTGCTTTGGAGGTCCCATCTCTCCCCATTGGCTCCAACATTCTAGGTCTCTTCACCCCAAACCCCTTCCTCTACCCATAATAGTGACAATTTTAAACCAAGAAGAAGTATGCATGGCAAGTATTTTAGAGAGTAAGAATTTTCAGCAGGTTTTCAGCAGATACTACTTAGGGGTAGTAATTCAAAATAAAATGTCTGTGTGGCTGGGTTAGGATACTTTAGGAATGCTTTCTAAAACATTTTGAATTATTATCCTGACATTTTCAAAAAGCATTTAATTATTCAGAAAATAAATATTGGTGGTATTAACTATATGTACTAGTTAGAGTGCATCTAGTTTAGTTCCCTGATTCTATAAATTAACAACACTCAAACTACCATCTAATGATTATTCTCTGTCTTTAAATGATGTTAGATGCTGAGTGCCAGAACTGTCATCTAAATACTTCATGATATAAGTTTAAAGAAATGCCAGTAATTAAAGCCAGCATCTTCCCTTAAGGACTCACAGAGAGACACTCTCTCAACATAACCAAAAAGATATTTCCATCACCAGCACCTCGATCACCAGCAAACTGAGGCATGGCTTTCCTGGAGAGGGCAAGGTTCATACAGCTGAAGATCAAGGAAGAAAAAAGAGGGTGATTCTTTCCAAAATAGAGTAAGTCTCCAGGAGAATTATTCTCAGTGACTGTCTGAACAGTCCTGTCCCCCATTAAGTTAGCAATTGCTGGTAAGTTATCTAAAAGTTTCTGGGATACTAGGCTAGCAGAATGTTTGATGTTGAGTATGGATGCAGGGCAAGAGTTAGATGGTATTTGAGAAAAGTCAATGAAACAGACCACATTCCACTATTAGGTATAAACCAGGATCCATGATTTCCTATATAAATCCTGAAAAGATTGGCTGTGCTTGAGATGTCTTCCTGGTATCAACCCATCCCCAAGAAGACTGCCTACTAACTAAGGGGACTCTAGCTATAAGAAGCTGTAGGGTAGATGTCCTGAGAAGAGTTGAGGCTAGAAGGAAAAAAATTAAAGCTAACTTGGCTCTCCCATTTCAGGAGATTATGGAGGGGACATTCTTAGGACCCTCTGATGAACCAAAGAAGGATGATGGACAGTCAGCACTAAAAGGAGAACATGCTTGTTGAAGGGAAAAATCAGAAAAGAAGCCATGTCCATCAGAGCAGCAAAACAGGAGAGAGGGAAGGGAAATGAGTCATGTCTTACTCAGTTTGGGCTGCTATTACAGAATACCATAGTTTAGGTAGCTTAAACAACAACAAAACAATTATTTCTGATAGTTCTGGAGGCTGAGAAATCTGAGTCCAGGGTGCAAACAAGCATGGGTGGATTCTACTGAGGGACCCCTTTCCCAGTTTAAAGATGGCCACCTTCTCACTGTATCCTCTCCCACAGCAAGAGCTAGCTCTCTGTTCTCCTCTAATGAGGGCACTAATCTCAACATAAAGACTCCACCCTCATAACCTCATCTAGACCTGATTACCTCTCAAAGGCCCCACCTACAAATACCATCACAGTAGGAGTTTGGGTTTCAACACATGAATTTGGTGGAAAACAAACATGCAGTTCATAGCAAGTTATAAATAACTGAAGTCTGGAGGGAGAACGGGAAAGTTTTAAATTGAATGTGAGCTTAAGATACAAAACACACAGGATTGAGTTTAAAAAAAAACAAAAAACAAAATTATAGGGGCGCCTGTCTAGCTCAGCCAGTAGACAATGAGACTTGATCTCAGGGACAGGAGTTGAAGCCCCACGTTGAGCACAGAGATTAGTTAAAATAAATAATACACACCAAAAATAAAATTAAAGAAAAAAAAAAAAACTTAGATAACCGAAAAGACCAGGTAACTAAAAAGACTGGAAAGTCATAGAATTGGATGCAATGCTTCAACAAAAACTGGACAGGTCAGCATAGTACAGAATTATCAGAGATAAGTCTAATTTATGTTTATCCCAAGAAGCTGAGGGTGCTCAATAAACTCATTACAGATCTTTAAAAATTTGTAGCGTATTAAAATAAATTTTAGAATAAAAACCAAACCCTAAAAATCATACCTACACTAACATATTGCTACTATTTCATAAATTCCTTTTTAGTGCTTGCCTATAAATATATATATATATTTTATATAGCTATATCCATTAGTATAATTTGAATTTTGTATTTTTTGTTTCCTGTATCATATTCTAGGATATTATAATCATCCATTGTAAAAAAAAATTCATTCTATTCCATTAAATTATTATTTTATAATTTATAAGTACTATGTTTTCTTTTTAAAAAATTTTTTTAAGATTTTATTTATTTAAGATAGAGTGAGAGAGGGAGCACAAGAGAAGGGAGGGGCAGAGGGAGAAGGAGAAGCAGACTCCCCACTGAGCCTAAATCAGGAGTTGGAAGCTTAACCAAATGAGCCACCCATATGCCCCACTATTGTGTTTTCTTAAGTATTTGCTTCTAAATTTTGCTATTACAGAAAATACAGCAATTACTTTTAGTTCATGCAGTTTTATAATTTTATTGAATCATCTTTCAGGATCACTCGTCACCTATTAAGGTTTTTGATATAATAAAATGATCAAATTTGTTTCTAAAAATTTCATGATGCAGCCCAGCAATAAATACAGATACCGGCTTTCCCACAATCTCACTAGCAGTGTCTATTTTTTTTTAAGTTTTACTTAGTTTAATAAACATAAAGTGGGCCGGTATTGTTTTAATATGCATTGCCTTGGATTCCTCATGAGAGTGTACATCTTTCTTATTTACTGGTTTTATTTTTTCCTAGATAAGCTACCTCTTCATAACCTTAGTCCATTTATCTATCAGGGGTCTTGATACCATTCCATGTATTTAAATAAGCTCTTTATAGGTTAAAAATATCAACTCTGTTCCACTTAAGGCTAGTTAAACTTCTCTTATTCTAACCCTCCCTTATAATATGCATGTGCATGACCATGGACAAAAACATCCCCTAACTCTAAAGAAGGCTCTCTTTTATTGAATTGTTCTTGCCTTCTAAATTATTCAAGAGCTTATGCCATTTGGGAGGAGAGGTTCATCATTAAGTATATGATTCCCACTCAAGTAATTACATTCTGTTAATTGGGGCTATTCTCCTGGCATTCCTGAGGGATAGGATTCTCTGAGACTGAGAGGCTTATTTTGAATAGCTACAGACAATGTGCTCCATGTGTGGGCAAAAAAAAAAAAAATCCTTCTCTAATATTCCTTGTCTCTTGACAATTACTGGAAAAACATCCACTTACATCTCATCTACATGTCCTCATACCCAACCCCCGTCCTAGAACAGAAAGTTTGAAGCTGCTATATAGTCCAGCAGGGAGGAAGACCCTGCACAGCCTTAGAGGAGGCCTGCATGGAAGATACCAGAATGGGGATGAATGGGTGACCTGGAGCAAATGACAGTCAAGATGAAGCTTCTTGAGATGTCTCTTACACAGCTTTACCCAGAGCCCAGGTTCTGATTCTTCAAGAGCAAGACTTTCAAGCGATATGAGTAAAGAAAGTGTGTACATTTCGGTGAAACCTTAAAATAAAACTTTCTGCTCATATTACTGAAGTGTAAGGGGCCCTCACAGTCCTTCTTGTAAAATCAAGGAGGTTATTCTGGAATCTGTAGCAAAACCCTTGGAGCCTGGCTCCCATGCAGAAAAAACACTGCTTCAATAATAAGTCAATGACTATTTCCCATGAGGCTACTTCTCCAAGAATGTTAAGTCTTCAGGCAAAGAAGGAAAATATAGTAGCAAGTAGGGTGGTGAGCAGTAAATACAAGATAAGGTCATGTAGTTTGTAGGTAAAGACAAATTGTTTTGAAGACTATAAAGACTTTCTGGGTGCACATAAAACACATATGAACACTGGCAACACAGTCTCCATTGTATTATTCATAAGTGACTTATTTCATCCTCTTTCTAGTGTTCTTAAATTTACAAAGGATTAGTTTACATTATACCTTTCTACCAAATATCTCTCTACATCATATTAATAAAATATTTGTTCTAGTGAAAAAATTATAAATCCAAGAAAAGGCCAAAACCTTATTAAAGATTTGAGTATCTCCAACTTCTGACTACTATTAAATAGCTTGTATTTCTATGAACAAAGAACCATGGAATTACATGATTCATATAGGTCATCTGCTAAAAAAAATCATTGTTCTTCTGGCACCTTGTCAAAGCATTAAAGAGAAAATTATTACTTTTTTTTTTTTTTTTTTTTTACCACTCTTGGTAAATGAAATCAAAGCCCTATATTAGATAAGAAAGACAACTACCCATATGGGTGACTATATAGCTAAGGTTGAGATTCTTCTGCTCAAAAATGTTTTTCTTGGGGCACCTGGGTGGCTCAGTGGTTGAGTGTCTGCCTTTGGCTCAGGTCATGATCTTAGGGGTCCTGGGATAGAGTCTTGCATTGGGCTCTCCACAGGGAGCCTGCTTCTCCATCTGCCTATGTCTCTGCCTCTCTGTCTCTGTCTCTCATGAATAAATAAAACGTTTTAAAAAATGCTTTTCTTAGCCAATTTTCAGTTGCTTCTGAAATACAAGATGGACACTTGGGCAATTATCCTATTAAACTTCAAATAGCCTCCAAAGAGGACAATATAGAAAGACACTGTCAACCATTCACATTTTGGTATGAATTTCTTTACCATACTTCTACTTTCCTATTTAGGAAAAATGGTTTTGAAAGGAGAAATAAGGGAAATGCTGATCCAGAGAATAAAAGACCCTAAATTCAGGCAGTACAAAGGCAGTAACTTTCTTGTTCTAAGCCACAAATATAGGATGAAAATCCATCAAGAAATCTTCACCCGAAATGGGCAAAAGACATGAAAAGAAATCTCACAGAGGAAGACATAGACATGGCCAACATGCACATGAGAAAATGCTCTGCATCACTTGCCATCAGGGAAATACGAATCCAAACCATAATGAGATACCACCTCACACCAGTGAGAATGGGGAAAATTAACAAGGCAGGAAACCACAAATGTTGGAGAGGATGCGGAGAAAAGGGAACCCTCTTACACTGTTGGTGGGAATGTGAACTGGTGCAGCCACTCTGGAAAACTCTGTGGAGGTTCCTTGAAGAGTTAAAAATAGACCTGCCCTACGACCCAGCAATTGCACTCTTGGGGATTTACCCCAAAGCTACAGATGCAATGAAACGCCGGGACACCTGCACCCCAATGTTTCTAGCAGCAATGTCCACAATAGCCAAACTGTGGAAGGAGCCTCGGTGTCCATCGAAAGATGAATGGATAAAGAAGATGTGGTTTATGTACACAATGGAATATTCCTCAGCCATTAGAAATGACAAATACCCACCATTTGCTTCAACATGGATGGAACTGGAGAGTATTATGCTGAGTGAAGTAAGTCAATCAGAGAAGGACAAACATTATATGTTCTTATTCATTTGGGGAATATAAATAATAGTGAAAGGGAATATAAGGGAAGGGAGAAGAAATGTGTGGGAAATATCAGTAAGGGAGACAGAACATAAAGACTCCTAACTCTAGGAAATGAACTAGGGGTGGTGGAAGGGGAGGAGAGTGGGGGGTGGGGGTGAATGGGTGACGGGCACTGAGGGGGGCACTTGACGAAATGAGCACTGGGTGTTATTCTGTATGTTGGTAAATTGAACACCAATAAAAAATAAATTTATTAAAAATAAATAAATAAATAAATAAATAAATGAAAGAAAGAAATAAGCAATTTTACTATTTAAAGAAGCTGAGGATTCCACTATCAACATATATGAAAAAGAACAAAATAATGTGGAAACTTTTTACTGTATTTTGGATGCTCATTTGCACTTTGGGCTGTAACTGTTTTCCTATTAAATATCAAATAAAATAAAAAAAAAAAGAAATCTTCACCTATTAGTTATTTATGAATACAAGGTCTGAATTAACTCAATCATGAAAAATATATCCACTTAAATTGTTGCCTCATAGAACTACTTTGGTCTGAATTTATCTTTTAGAAGAGAGGAGCCCTGCTCAGATTTTATGTTCTTGCAATTAACATAATGCCCTAAATTCTCAGCCCTGGGGCAGACATGGCTAGTTGCCTACCCAATATCCTTTTTCACTTCTGCTTCTCAATAGGACCTTGACTTTTTGGAGAGGCAGCAAATTGTCCAGTTAAAACATTTGCTTTCCCAGACTCTGTGGCATGCTAATCATGTGGCATAGTCCTGCTCTATGAAACATAAGCAGATGTCCACTGGGATAGATGGGAAAGCTGTTGCTTTCTTGATAGAGTCACCATCCATTCCTGATTCCTTCTTCACTCCTTTATCTTTCCTTTTTATTTGATGGAATATTACCATAAGACATAGCAGCAAGTATCTTTCCTGCAATCACAAGATACTAAGCTTGAGTACAAATGCCTACGAACTATGTCTGGCAGAAGAGAAAGATGTACAAAAATAGGTTCCTTAGTGGCATTATTAAGTTGACACACTTACTGTGGACTACCTACTCTCAAACTTCCTGTCACAGGAGACAAAGCCCTGTGACAGTTTTCTGTCATTTGCAGCCAAATACATCCCCTTTGACCTTTTTCTGACCATACACAGATATCAGTACATCCTTTATTAAAATCTTATTTAAGTAGCATCTTCTGGATTTCTGAGCAAACACACATAGGAAATAAATTCAACTGTGATAAACATATCACCTGCTCAGAGCTGTGTTCTGACATGTCACATGCATTGATTTCTTCCCCCATTTCAATAAATATGTATTGAATGTTTACTACAGTCTAGTCACTAACAATACAATCATGAACAAAATATATAAAGTCCATCTGTTATTTGAGTTTATATTTAGTTTCCATTAAAAAAATCATTTTTGTTTTTGTTTTTGTTTTTTTTTAAGGAATTTGCTTATTGATTGCAGTGGCAATAACCGAACATTTTACTTTTCAAGTGGTTAGCCTGGTGGTATATAGAATTCAAACATCCCTTCCAAATAGGTTTAAGGATATAGTTTCTAACATTGAATATATCACTAAAGTCATACTGAACTTTAAAAAGCAAAGGATTCATGAAGGACTCCTGCAATATTCAAATTAAAATCAAAAAAATTTTCTCTGAGCAAAGAACTTTTAGACATCTAGGCTTTTACTTTTTTCATTTTCACTGGCTTTAATTTTTATATTTGTCTGAGTAATATCATAGGGGTGGGTGAGAAACAACCCTCTGGTGCTCCATAAAGTGCGTTTGTGTGTTAGACACTGTAGGGAGTGTTTGGAGAAGCAGCAAGCTCACAAAAGATTTAACTAGCCACTCTCCCTGACTTCATGACAGCTTAAATTATCTATCCAAACTCTATGACATATTTCTTGAAAGTAGCCATTAGACTTCTCACAGGTGGAGTTTTAGGATCATCTGATGTTTAGAGACCAACATTTTTTGTGCATTTACATAAGAACTAATTTTTACTTTGTTTTTTCCCCCATGGACACACCATTCTTAGACTGATTCTGAGTGTTCCCCAGGTTCTATAATGCATGAACCTCTTATGGAGATAGCTGATTTGGGAAGATGTACAATGTATAATAACCCTGTGTAAATAATATGAAACTAGAGTGGAACCTAGGCATACAGTAAGTAATTCATGAATATAACTCAGAATGCTCAAGGCTGGATGTACTCTATTTTCCACCAGATCACTCTCTTCTATGATTTTTTTTTTAAGATTTTATTTATTTATTCATGAGAGACACAGAAACAGAGTAGAGACACAGGCAGAGGGAGAAGCAAGCTTCCTGCAGGGAGCCCAGTGGGGGACTCAACCCCAAGATCCCGGGATCACGACCCGAGCCAAAGGTAAATGCTCATCCACAAGCCACCCAGATGCCCCCTTCTATGATTTAGATCTAATAGGATACATCTACTGTTTGTCTTTGTATTGGCAATATGCTTATAATGAATTGTATGGCTTCCATGAGCATACTAAGGACTGAGTGAATTAATTTTCCTGTTTGGTGACATCAGTTTGTCCTATTCCAATGCAAAGTGTCAATGATATCAGAATTGTGCTTAAGCATAAAATACGAATATATGCACTTACACTTGAATATAGGCCTACAGGTTCTTTTTTATTAGACTATTAAACGTGTGTGTAGGGACATCTGGGTGGCTCAGTGGTTGAGCATCTACCTTTGGCTCAAGTCATGATCCCGGGGTCCTGGGATCAAGTTCCACATCAGGCTCCCTGCAGGGAGCCTGCTTCTCCCTCTGCCTAGGTCTCTGCTTTTCTCTCCGTGTCTTTCATGAATAAATAAAAAAATCTTAAAAATAAGTGTGTGTGTCAAATATATATATATATATATATATATATATATATATATATATATATAGCTTGTTCCTAGAGTGGTCCATTCAAATCTCACACACAAATGTAGTGTATATATGTCCCTACATTCCCAGAAGAACACCTACTGATTCCAAAGGAAATTGATTTAGAGTCAAACTATGTGTTCATTATTTAAAACTTCTTGTCTAAAAGTCTAGAAATAAAAAATCCTACCTTGTATGTCTTGATCAGGGAACCATACTTGAACAACTATGCCTGACCTGTGTTCTTGAAGTAGTATGAGGTCACAAATATTCTTTATAACATACGGTTTTAGTTTTGAAGCAATTACGAAAAAATTCTCACTTTAGAATTTTGTTGATGATGTGATTAAAACATAATATTATGTTCTTTACAGGATTTTTCAGTATCTCTAAAGGCTACAGAGATGATAAGTTTCTATGTGCCCCTTTTTCCTACTCTTCACAAACAAATACCTAGATACCTACTCTTACTGATGAGTATCTTTAAAAAATTATAGGCATATGAGGATAGAGAAAGAACTTAAAAGTAATTTTTGACGTCAAAATACAATTCACCTTGTAATAGATGAACTAAATATATGGTCTTTTATTGGCTTAAGAGAGAAAAACACTAAATATAAATTTTGCTTTATGATAGTCAAGTATTTTGTCAAAATGTAGCTGGCTGTATTTATTACTTTCCCTTCCATCACTAGCAAACACACACACAGTCAGAATAAACCTTAATAAGACAGGTGCATGCATTCATGGCATCCTGAAGCAAGTTTCAAACACTTTAACATAGGTTATCTATTCACAATGATAAATAAAAATGAGAAAGAGGTACTTCCTCTTTCCTTCCTGTACTTTGAACAGGTAAGTAGAATCAAAATCAATTATTATCAACTCAGAAGCGGTCAAAAGGTGGGATGCTTTCCTGAGCAATAAAATATCAAACCTTAACTGAGGACCGGAGAATGACACCATGTTGGAAGTCATGTTCCTTCTCTAGGGAATATACATCTGTAAGATATTATCGTTTTGTTTGGCATGTTCCCTCATATATAAAACAATGTTCAGAACTGTATCAGGGCCTGATACAGTTAGAGCAAGTCGAGCTTCTAAATACATGTCCTTGGTTCTGATAACAGATTAATATGGTGAACTCTCAAAGTTAGTTTGGGTTCCCTTTGTTTCTCTTAATGTCAGTATGTCTGAAGAACAGGTCAGCTATAACTCAACACTCAAGGCTAACATATACAAATAAAAGTTATTTTTAAAGTCAAATTCCATAAAGAGAACAATAAGAATACAAACCATATTGTTGGCAATACCAATATTGTTGCTCTTGGTATCAACAATAGCAGTTTTTTACATTTGATAAATCATTTATAGATTATCATGATTGAGTTCTTAAGTTAGAAAATGTCTGTAGGCATTACAAAAGTTCATTAATTTACAATAGAAATGTGTTCAAAAGTCAGTCAGAAGGTGGTCAAAACCAAGCCTTTATTATGGATTTAAAATCTATCACTATGCATGAACTTTAAGCTTCCACAGAATTACTTCCCTCCATCTTTCTAATATATCTGTTAAAATTTCATCTTGTGGGGCAGCCCCAGTGGCGCAGCGGTTTAGAGAGGTGGGACTCGATCCCGGGTCGAGCTCCCTACATGGAGCCCGTGTCTCCCTCTGCCTGTGTCTCTACCTCTCTCTCTCACTCTCTCGCTCTCTCAGTCTCTCTCTCTCTTTCTGTGTGTCTCTATGAATAAATAAATCAAATCTTTAAAAAAGAATTTCATCTTGTGAAAATCCTCCAAAACTAGACTATATTATTCTGCTGGGAGTGTGGCAACTCAAGCAGCAGCTCTGACATTAAAACCGTTGTTGATGTTTTATCTTCTTTGTATCGCTTACCCCAAACAGGCCTGATAGCTACTTGCCTGGAGCTAGGTCAATACAGACAAGCCTTCAGAGTTGGCTCACTGAGGAGGCTAGATGCCTGGTCGGACCTTCCTCTCCCGCAGTAAGTGGGCTTCCTCTGTGCCATTTCCACGCTTGTAAATATTTCAGTCAGTAGGATCCCCCAGGAGCAGAAAAAAAAAAAATCTGACTCTTGCCCCTTCTTTCTTATATCTTTTTCTTTTCTCCTCAGAGTGGGGGCAGGGGAAGGATGTGTTTTTAAGCTTTGATGCTGAGAAAGGCTAGGGAGGCTTTTAAAAACTTGGTACTTTTCAATGAACAATCAAACGTTCTTTTCAGAAAGTTTATTCTCAACATTGTTAGTGATAATGTCATTGCTAATGATAAAAATAAAAACTATTTATTGGTGGGTGCTCTAGGTCAGTGATTTCTAGACTTTCAAATTTTACGAACCTGAAAATTAATCGACAATAAAAAAACAACTGACATAGTTGCCAACTTTTCATTTTCCCAGGAAAGGTAATCTGAATAAATAATTACTATCGTTTATCTCTATCTTATCATGAAGAGAATTAGCTACCAAAGAAGTGGGAAGAATCCCTCAATAAGATGTAGTTTCTTATCAAACTGAATAATGTGGCTTAATACAATGTTCACTACTTTCTGTTTTTGCCATCCAATAATATCATCACCAACTGGCACCAACTCATATATATCCAAGCCATAAGTATATGCCCAACGAGCAGGCAAATGTTGTCTTTTTAATTAGTGGTAAGTTTTCTATTATTTTTATATTCAATATTATATCCGTGCTTTGGGGCCTAGAAAATTTGATTAGGGTGATTCATTAAAATCTTGCTTCTCAGAAACAGAGACCATTAGAATTTCTGTGACCTTCCAAATCTACTTGTTCAATGCTTTCATTTTGTAGGTAAGAAAATTGAAGATCAGCAGAACCCAATTTTTAAACATCATACATCTCCCCTAAACTACAGGCATCAGCTTCCATCTGCCTATACCTATATGGTCACTTTTTAAATTTATAGTCAATATTTGAGGGTCCAATAGGTATCAGATACTTTTATATGTTATTTCAGTTATGCTTATGGTTTACTTAACCTTTTGTTGTAGAAGTCCCATTAAACAGATAAAATTAAAAACTAACCCAAGATCATACTGCTAGGAAGTGATGAAGTGCCATTTAGTGAGATCTTTTCTAAGTTAAATGTTTTATGTTTTACCATGCAATTAGAAGGTATTTATCAAGCGGATCTATGGGGCCAGCACACTCTGGTTAGAGCTGCATGCACCAGCTAGGTTGAAAATACTAGTTTTGTCATGAAAAGAAAAAGAAGTAGCTTGAGCTTCACCTGTTCTCTTATTAATTAAGAGGAGAGTGAAAAAAAATCTATTTTAGTAAGAGTAATCCAGTGTGATATGTGTCTAGGAGTACTGGGCAAGTCAGATGGATGCCCCCTCCAGATCTCAGTAGTACATTGGCTTTGAACCTCTTGATTCCGGGCAATAATGATGGCTCCTTCCTCTAAATTTTGCATCATTTCCTGCCCTGGTTAATTCTCAGGTACTACCTCATGATACTTCCTGAACTGTTGGATAAAATTCTGGTTTAGGGATCGCTGAGTGGCGCCGCGGTTTAGCGCCTGCCTTTGGCCCAGTGTGCGATCCTGGAGACCCGGGATCGAGTCCTGCGTCGGGCTCCCGGTGCATGGAGCCTGCTTCTCCCTCTGCCTATGTCTCTGCCTCTCTCTCTCTCTGTGTGTGACTATCATAAATAAATAAGAATTTTTAAAAAATTCTGGTTTATTTTGTCACTATTTATGTTTTCATATGCTTAGATGAAGTGCTTCCCTCTTCTCACCCTAGCTAGCTCCATGTGTAAGTCTCATTTCCCTTTGAGGACAAAGATTAACAACCATATTTTGTATAGCACAAGCATTTAAAGTAGAGACTCAGAAATTATTTATTAATTGCTCTTGCTTTGGATAAAATTACCAGGAATAGGCAAATTGTACAGTAGGCAGTGTTTGTCTCCAGCTATATTGTCTCATCTCCTTTCTTTTTTTTATTTTATTTTTTTTTATTTATGATAGTCACAGAGAGAGAGAGAGAGGCAGAGACATAGGCAGAGGGAGAAGCAGACTCCATGCCAGGAGCCTGATGTGGGATTCGATCCCGGGTCTCCAAGATCGTGCCCTGGGCCAAAGGCAGGCGCTAAACCGCTGCGCCACCCAGGGATCCCGTCTCATCTCCTTTCAATACTTTTCTCCTCTTTATGTTATTCTCTTCTATGCCTACACACTCAACCCAAAAGAAACTAGTCCCTTAATACTTCCTAATAGATAAATCTTTGTTGCTCTTTCTAGAAAATTATTTTCCCTCTAATTAAAACTTGCAGTCTTTCTGTGTGGCCTGAGCTCAGAAACTGGTCATTGGTCATAGAAGTTGAGCTAATTAGCTCTAAAGTATGATAACTAGAAGTAATTTATTAACAGAATAATAATGCAGATATTTGGAAACACAAGACTTGAACCTATTCACTCAATTTTTGTGATTAACACTTGAGTATACATTATGGTTCTCAATGTTTCCACTGAGGTAGGGAAGCTGACAGGATTCCATTTTAGAAAGGTTCCATCTCAGGGGATCCCTGGGTGGCGCAGCGGTTTGGCGCCTGCCTTTGGCCCAGGGCACGATCCAGGAGACCCGGGATCGAATCCCACATCGGGCTCCCAGTGCATGGAGCCTGCTTCTCCCTCTGCCTGTGTCTCTGCCTCTCTCTCTCTCTCTGTGACTATCATGAATAAATAAATAAAATCTTTAAAAAAAAAAAAAAAAAGAAAGAAAGGTTCCATCTCTACTGTTTTTTTGCTAGCCTTCATTTGCTCATGATCCATATTTTGCCTCTGAATAAGGTAAACAAGCTATGTGAAGCAAAAAGTTTATCTCTGAGTTTTGTCCTAGGTCGAAAACCCCTAATAATATCTAAAAAGAGCCAGATGGGGATCCCTGGGTGGCACAGCGGTTTAGCGCCTGCCTTTGGCCCAGGGCCTGATCCTGGAGACCCAGGATTGAATCCCATGTCAGGCTCCTAGTGCATGGAGCCTGCTTCTCCCTCTGCCTGTGTCTCGGCCTCTCTCTCTCTCTCTCTTTCTCTGTGACTATCATAAATAAATAAAAATTTTAAAAAAAATTATAAAAAGAGCCAGATGACATACATGTTCCAGGACATTTTATCCTGTATGGAGCCAAGGACCTTCTTGGATGGTCCTATAGGGCTCTCCCCTGGGTTTTTGGACTCAACCTGCCTGCATCATTCACCATTAAGTGAAGCTTTCATAATTTCATGGACTCTTGTTTGGAAATATTTTGTTTCTCAAACAAAATTTATTTTAAGCCATATTTGGTTTCCCATTTTATTGTACATACACATCTGTTAATCAAAGCTTCTGGTCATCATGAAGAATCCAGTACATAATCTTACTAAACTGGTAGAATTCTAGCCAACAGTCAAGAAATTCATCTTTTTATTTTTTATTTTATTTTTTAAAGATTTTATTTATGTATTTATTCATGAGAGAAAGAGAGAGAGAGAAAGAGAGAGAGGCAGGGCAGAGGGAGAAGCAGGCTCCATGAAGGGAGCCCAATGTGGGACTCAATGCTGGGTCTCCAGGATCAAGCCCTGGGCTGAAGGTAGCACTAAACCGCTGAGCCACCTGGGCTGCCTGAAATTCATCTTTTTAAAGTGTGCAGTCTTATCATTGTAGATAAATAATTTCCTTCAACATTTTAGAATAGTGACTATAAAACACATGGACTCTCCAATATTTTCATCACATTCCTAGTGGTCCAACAAACCCCCATTTAGAATCTCTGGTGAAACACTATAGACTGATCTTGGTGCTAAATGCTCAAAACATGAAATTAAATAAACCAAACACCCCTCCTTGATATGCTCAGGGTCTACTTTCTGAAATGGATAACCCTGGCTTTTGAATGCACAACACTTGCCAGGATTTCTACCTCCCCCTTGTTCATTCTATTTATTTCTTGACCACCTAGGGCTATCCTCAGGACAGAGCATTTAAGTGCTGTGATCTTTTGTTATCTTAAGCACTGTGAATAATTCAAGTACTTCCTGCCTAGCAAGGGACCTAGCAGTTGTTCCCAGGGTGACATTAAACACAGCAGCAGAGTGTAAAGTTAAGATCACTCACGTGAAGGTAGACAATCCTCTGGATGTGAATCTCAGCTCTTCCACTTGTGAGTTGAGGGACAAGGGCAAGTCTCTAACCCTCTTTATGCCTCACTTTTCTTATCTTAAAAACCAAAATAACAAAAGTACTTATATCTCCTAAAGTTTTATGAGGATTAAATGACATATGTAAAGCATTTACCAAAATAATGGCACATAGAAAGTACTTAATAAATTTCATATGTTATTATTATTACTAATAATAATATTAAAGGGGGAAATAAGAACAATAAAAATACTAGCATATGGAGACTTAAAAAAAAAAAAAGGATGCATCTTTATGGATCTTTAACCAGAGGCTTACCAGATTTGAGGTGATCATTGTTTTGAGAGTTAACAAAGGACAAATGGAGGTAGATGGAAAAACAAAGAGAGCAAGTAAGGTGAAGCAACAGGACTGAAAAGTTTCAATTATGGTCCATAGGACTTAATGTCTGTTTCCTGAATAATTTTGATGACTATGTTTCTAAATTTTAAATATCATATGATTAAAATGGAATAAAAATAGACATTGCTTACTTTAGAGAAGAAAAGTGTTAAGGAATTCTAGAATGTTAAGTGAAGAGATTTTCCTTGTCATAGTTCAAACGAAAATAAAATTAATAATGAAGCTAAATCAGGCCAAGACTACTAACTTTCAACTCTCGGAAGTTATGTCACTAAATTTCAGTGTTGGATTAGCAAGGAGTCAAAACTCATTCTGTAACTTTAATATTTGAAAGCTTTATTAGTTTCCTGTTTCTGCTATAACCAATTACCACAGTCTTAATGACTAAAGAAAACAAATTTATTATCCTATAGCTTTGGACATAGAAGTCCAAAATGGATTTCACTGGGTTGAAACTGAGGTAGGTATGGGTAGGGCCTAGGGTAGAGTCCATTTTCTTGCCTTTTCCAGCTTCTAGAGACAGTGTGCATTCCTTGGGTAGTGGTCCCCTTCCATCTTTAAAGCTAGTAATAGCTAGTCAAGTCTTTCACGTTGCATGTCTCTATTGACTCCTTTGCCTCCCTCTTCCATTTAAGGATCCTTATGATTCTAGTGGGCCTACTCAGATAATCCAGGCTAACTTTCCCCCAGATCAAGGTCAGTTGATTAGCAACCATAATTCAATATGCAACCTTATTTTTCCTTTTCAATTTAACCTAGCATACTCAGGGGTTCCAGGGATTAGGATGTCATCATTTTGAAGGGCCACTCTTCTGCCTACCGCAATAGTATACTAATTGCACTCTGCTTTAGCTCTTCATGCTTACAGAACTCAAACAGAATATATCCAAATTTTATGCTTTCATATATACATAATTAATACCATTAATGGAGATTACTTCTGAAGTCCAGTTAGAGAACACTTCTTCTCACTTACAATTTCGGAAAATTGGTTAACATTTCTGAGTAACAATTCCCTCACTTTAAATCATATCTACCTCATATTGTTATGAGTATTAAATGAATTATGTGAAGAACTTAGGATGACACAAAATGAGCAGTCCATACAATTAATTATTATTATTGCATTATTATATTATCATATTATTAGCTTTATGATCTTTATAATCTCTTAAATTAATGTGTAGTTTTATATATTCTTCAGTCATTATCAATTCATCCGTTTATTCATTCCATCCTTTGATCCACCAACATTTATTGAACATCTATTACAAAATGGATAGCATACTACACATAATAGGAGTAACAAAATATAATTGGATAGTACTTTGCAGTTTCACCTGTTTATCTTATCTGACTCTACTTAGAAGAAATGGTTCCTGCCCTTAGGAATTTAGTCTCTGCAGAAAACAATACGTTACATACAAATTCAGCCAAATACCATAGACATGGTATTGAAGTTTTGCAACATTGACAATTAACTAAAGCCTGAGATTCATTAAGAGTAAGCCTGTGGAGCAGGGGTATCACACCAGAAAATGGTAGTATCCACCACCCAAGATTGGGGTCCTCTCTCATAAAAGGTGAAGACTAGACTCGGCAGGTTAACTAGCCCCCTAAAGTTAGAGAAAAAGAACAACAACAAATGTAGGCAAAGAGGAAATAATCTATGGTGTGGTCATTGTAATACCTCTATAAATTCCTCCATTACAGTTAAATCCATTCTACAAATGTCCAGGATTATATTTCTTCCAAATAAGAGAGCGGTGGGAAAAAAAATGTATTTGCACAGAATTTCTCAGTTTGTGACCTGAAAACATTTTATAAGGCAAGTACTGTGCCTCTTCCCCCAGTGTTGGTATTTTAGTATATTCACTTGCTGTTTCCTATGTTAATCATTAATTTGATAATCATTTCATACTTGAGAGGACAGGATAGGGGAAGTTTGGGTAGTATTCTTCAAGATAAAGAAAAGACCAGTACAAAATAGATGGAAAGGGGAACTCAAAAAAGAAATATATGAGGGCACAAGATAAGAATTTCAGCTTGACTGTTCCATTCCTTCCAAGAATCTCTTGAATCTGGTTGCCCACCCAGAGCTTTGCTCTCAGGTGGATTTCTAGGAAGAGAAAGCCATCATTTGCTCCATTTACCCTGGGGCCACACAGCTGCCAAGTGTCAGCTGAACAGAGGTGCGTCAGAGGCCTGCAGTCAAAAGGCAGCAGGATGGCCAATTGCCATGAATTTTTGCAGCATGTCTGGCATCTTGGCATCTTGCTACTCTCCCCCTCCCCCAAGTTAATTGCTGAGAATCTCCGCCTTGAAAGCTGCTTACCCTCCCAACTTCAGCTGCTGCCCTCCTTCCCTATGCTCCTCTAATACCTTACCTCCTTACACCCTGAAGTGAAATGAAATCTATTGTATACCTGGCTGTACTTGTGAGACCACCTAGGCTCTAATATAAATGTTTCCTTCCTCCCTACACACCCCCATGGGTAAAGGCAGAATTGCTGCATCCCCCTTGGACCTGATTGCTAGGCAACACTCAGCCATGTGAATTTGTCACTTCTGTTTGGCGCAAATTTCAATTTCACCTCCAACTGTAACAACACTGCTCGATATATTTTAGATGCCACTGTGGTTGGATGGCATCCCAGGAAAGATGTGAAGTACTACTGCCAGGAATGAATGATTGGCATTGGGTAAAGCAATTCTCTGAACTCAGCCTTGGCATACCATTAATTGTTAAGTCTGTTCTGCTACCACCAACCTCTTGTCAGAATCATGTCTATTGTAAGCCTTTGAGACGAGAATCCAAATGGTAGAGCTCTCTCCCTCTGTAAGATCCGAATTATGTTGATAATGAAGCAGTGGATTTCTCGGCTCACAAATTACTTCTTTCTCCTTTCATCTATTGGCTGCACTTCCATGTGCAAAGAAAAATAGTTCTACGTATGAATATTACTGAGCTAAGAACTACTTGTGCCAATTCAGATTCTGGCCCTGATAAGAGATTTACCTTCCCTTTGGTTTCTTCATCACAATCTGTTTTCATTCCTGGTAACAATTAAATGCTGTTATGAGGAAACAAATTATTAATGGAAGAAGATAAAAATTAATGCCAAACATACTTTGCTGACAATAAATATATAATATTTGACATGCAAAATTTACATACCAACATTAAATCAGAAAACACACAACATGCGAACTATTATAATTTTTGAATAAACACGTACTATCGCTGGCAAGATATGCTATAATTCCCAAAGACTCCATCTGATGTAGTCTGTCCAATGTTTCTATATACATATTGAATATTATTTGTCCTTAAAGATATGTTCAATTGCGTAGCCACCAACATTAAATATCCTTAAGTACTACACGATTGCCCAATAGACTCTAAGGATGTGACAGTGTGCAATGCTTTCTTTTCTGTGCTCTGTGCTAAATAATGGTGAAAATAGTAAATCTGTTTTGATTTCCCCTTCAGCCCTTCCATCCACCAACTTTTCAGTCAATTGATTATTTTTTTCCTCAAATCAAAACATCCTCAGAAAGCTTGGAAATATTTTCCTGGAATGAGTCTAATTAAATAGAAGGAGTCAGTCAGTGAGTGAGAATAGTGTTTCAGACTGTGTGCATTCCCTGATTCATTGGAAACAAAAGGAGTTTCTGTAGCAGTGTGAATGAACCATGAAGTGTGCATGTTCTTTTAAGAAAGGCCAAGGGTGCAGTTCTATTTTCTTAGCTCTGCTTTCATATTTATGTGTCTCATTTCCAGCTCATTGCTGATGCCTCGGTTGCGCTATCCATCACCACTTTTATCCTCCTTGTTCCTCAAAAAGAACATAAAATCCTTTTTTATGTGGTGGTAATATTATTGCAAATAAAAGCAAATACCAAAATCTTTATTAGTCTGCCAAAATAATAAACTATTTAATAAAAGCATGCTGTAAAAATAAGGTCATTTGCATCACTCAAGTTACTTGCAGGAAATACAAAGAATTATTGGTCAAAAAAGTACAAACCGACAGCAATTATTTCCGTCATTCATGTGACGCACTGTGCAATAGGGTTAAAATTCTGTTGATATTTTGCATATTTCCTGAATTTAAATGCCTTTAATATTGCTCAAAAGTGGTTTGGAAATTGAAAAATGGAAAAAAAAATGTTTTAAAGCCCAATTCTTACAAAATCCTGATTTCCTGTTTGTAAAAAGATCTTTGGTGAGGGAAAGGGAGTAAGTGACTTTTCTGATACCTTTTTCACAAATGTAGAAGTTGACCAACTGATAAACTTGATACGCTAAGATTTATTGCCTAAATATTTACCATTTTAATATCCAATATTAATTTTATTTGCTTTGGATTTGTGACCATGCTTCAGCTGTATAATGTTCCCCTCTTTGTATTCACCTTTTGTCATTTCTGCATGCACACCAATATAAGATATTTTATTTGAGAAGGTTAGTTTAAAGTGAAGGTTAACAATAAATGTACTATTTGTAAGTAAATGTCTAATGTTTGATCTTTTAGCCTATTGTAGTATAAACCCACCGATTCTTTTCCCTTGTAATTTCCATCCTCAACTGGCAGATTTGAAAATATGTTATTGATATGCTTATAACCAAATCAGTAGGGTGAAATGGACTGAAATAATCCTTTGTACAGTCTTTAAATTGCCAAGAACAAACTGTATACCAGTTCTTCTACATAAAAACAAACACAACAATTAAATATTGTAAATCTTTTCAAGACTATATATAAGGTATTTACATTATTTGTTTCATGGTGATGTGTAAAATCATGAGAATCTCATCTTTTTACTTTATAAAGCCTTTATTTACGGCTGTTTCTTGGGGCCACAAATTAATGATGCCATTTTTATTGACATCAGGTTAACCTAAGAAAATAGGGTGCAATTTCTATATAACCTGAGGGATAAATCAACTACGAAAATTTAGACATGTGAAATAATACTTTTATTTTTTATTTTTTTATTTTTTAAATTTATTTTTATTTTTTTATTTATTTATGATAGTCACACAGAGAGAGAGAGAGGCAGAGACATAGGCAGAGGGAGAAGCAGGCTCCATGCACCGCGAGCCCGATGTGGGATTCGCTCCAGGGTCTCCAGGATCGCGCACTGGGCCAAAGGCAGGCGCCAAACCACTGAGCCACCCAGGGATCCCTGAAGTAATACTTTTAGAGGCAAATAAAGGCAATTAAATTCAGACATTATGCATTATGGACTGAACTGTGTCTCCCTGAAAATTCAATGGTGCTAAGGAAGCTGTAGCACCCCAATCCCTCAGAATGCGACTGTATTTGGAAATAGGACCTTTAAAGAAATCATCAATGTTAAATGAGATCATATGGGTGGGTCCTAATCCAATCTGATAGTGTCCTTTTCAAGGAGAGAAAATTCGGACTCATGAAGAGAAACCAAAGATGCAAACCAAATGAAAAAGCAGCAATAGGGCAGCCATCTGCAAACCAAAGAGAGAAACCTCAAGAAGAAACCAACCCTGCCAGCACCTTGATCTTGGACTTCCAGCCTTCAGAACTGTGGGAAAATAAATTTCTGTTGTTTAAGCCACCCAATCTGTGGTGTTGTCTTATGGCAGCTCTAGCAAACTAATGTGCTATGCAATATATATGGTAATTTTAAAAAATCTATTTATGATATCAAATCATATAATTTATTTTGACCAACTCTACCATTCAAATGCATTAAAGACAATCCAACTGACTGTGAGCAACTCAGTGTCACGATAGAATAAAAATCCAACCTGAACTCCTAAATTCTGTGTTATCACACAGATGTAATCTGAACATCTTGCTTTATATTTGAAATTCTGTATGTCTCAGGAGTTCTTAACCTGGGGGTCCAAAAAAGGCCTCTTAATATTTATTACATACTGTATTGGGTAGGCTTTGCATATATTCAATGTAATGGGGAGACTGTGTCATCCCCAAAATTAAAAGCACTTAAATCTTGGAACACTGTTTCTATTTGATTAATCAACAGGCAATCGAGATTATTCCCTAACAGAAATAAAGCCTAATGCTATACACGTTTATTAGAGGTTTAGATGGATAATTTTATCATCAAATGAATGATCTGGCAGTCCATAGTGAGATGTTTGACTCAGTGGAGAAAGTCATGGGACTTTTTTGGTCATGGGAAAATTTTGTCAGAGGACCAGGTAAACTTTTTTTCCCCCCTCACAGTCCTATGTTTTCTGAAACAGTTTACTGGCTTGTTGCTACTAGGCTCATAAGGATCACATAAATTCTGAAGATTGGCAATATGGTAGGTTCTAAGGATAAAAATCCACAAATTTAATGAATTTTATTCTCTGCAGAGAAGAGGGAGATTAAATTTTTAATCTGGGCCAAGTGTTGTGTCTTAGTCAAGACACTGCAGTAATTCCTAGTAGGTCACACGTCTTTCTTGATATCATCTACAAGAGATTAAGATGCTCTCCTAAACAAAGCTAATATCTCCCAAATAATACTTGTTGTATTTGTCTCTGTGGGTTTATATAAATTCTTGCCACCATCCTTCTAGATTCATCAAATTCAGTACTGGGGATTATGCCCAGGAGAAAACAATCATGTGTGGGAGAATCAAAAGAGCTGAAACATAAAATTTCCATGCTGCTGCTGTGTTGCCCAGTTATCTGCCCTGGAATATGTCCTAAGTATAACATAGAATAAAGGACGTTTTTCACCTTTGCCTGACCCTTCATCTAAAGAATACACTCTTTGCTTTTTTTTTTTTTTTCCCCTGGCGATTTAGTGTAGATCTTCTCAGCAGCCACCAGAGTAGGTAGCAGCCTGTCTCAGAGGTAGAGTAGGCAATAGAAGTAGCACCAGGGATTCTGGGAAGAACAAATACCAAGGTCCAGCTAGTGGTATCATCTGATTTGCTGCCGTGAGTAGACACTTACATTCTCAGAAACATTTGATTAGGGGAACGTCTAGGAGTATGACTGGAATTCCTGCTACCAAGAACAATGAGGACTTGGAGCATTGTAATCTTTTTATAAATGTAAAGGAGACTCATTTTTTACATAAATGTAAAGGAATCTGATTTTTACCATATATAGCAGTTAAAATAAATCCTTTTTTATGCAGGAGGAAATTATATATAGCACAAAGATGATAAGGGTCTCAAAGTTTATAAAAGACCCAGGATTCAAACCTAGATTTGGTTGACTCCAAAGCCAGTATTTTCCACACCACTACTTGGCTTCATCCACCTACTTCTTGCTTTGTAAAATGTGTCAGGTCTGTATGTGTTTAATAAGTAGCCACCTAAAAAGTAGTATCATCATACCTGAGATTAAGTTAAAGAGTATATGTTTGAAGTGGTAACTTAAACATAGAAAGGAAGCTAAAAGGGCCTCCAACTAAATGTCCATAGCTCTGTCTAAATAGTTGAAACAAAGCAGTTGTAGATACTGCTGGAGAAACAAAAGGCTGGAGAAATCTTACCAGTTTGCAAAATTCTAGCAAATACCTATTTTTTGACTGTCTAAACCAGACAACCACACTTTCCCACAACCATTTCTCTCCATAGTACATACCTAATACATACATTTAATGAATTAAACAAAAGATGGTATGATATATTGATTTTCTATTGCTGCTATAAAAAAATCACCCCAAACTTAGCGGGTTAACGCAACAGAAATGTATTCTTTTATAGTTCTAGAGGACAGAAGTCCAAAATCAGTTTCACTAGGCTGAAATCATGATGTCAAGTGGGACCAGACTCCCTCTGGAAGCTCTAGGAGAAAATCTGTTTCCTGCCCTTTTTCCCTTCAAAAACCTGCATTTCTTGGCTGGTGACTCCTTCCTTCATCTTCAAAGCCAGTACAATAGTCATCACATGGCCTTCTTCTATATACAAATCTTCCTCTACCTCTCTTATAACAATATTTGTGATGACATTTAAAGCCCACCTGGATAATTCATGAAAATTTCACAACCTCAAGATTCTTATTTAATCACATCTGCAAAGATCCTTTTTCCATTTGAAGGAATATTCATAGGTTTCAGAGGTTAAGACTCACCTGGATATCACTGGGGGATATAATTTAGCCTACTATAGGCATTTATACAAAACCCATATTATTAAGGTATACTGGAGAATTGAAGCACTTATACAGATATTTTAACAAAAGTCTGTAACTTCTTAAGGGACTAGTGATAGTATTTATTGAATGCTTACTTTGTATCAGGCACAGCTCTAGATATTTTATAAATGTTGTACAAGTTAATAGTAGCAAAACAAATTATGAGATAGGTCCTTTGTTATTTCTGTTTTAAGGATGGTGAAATTTAAGGACACAAAGTAAGGTTATTAAACTTTCCCAAGGTTATAAGTACTTCATTAAATTATTCAGGTTAAGTACAGTTGACTCTTGAACAGCACAGGTTTGAACTGCATGGGTCCACTTATACACAGATTTTTTATATATATGCGCATAAATACAGTGTAGTACGGTAAATGTATTTTCTCTTCCTTATGATTTTCTCAATAGCATTTTCTTTTCTCTAGCTTACTTTATCATAAGAATACAGCATGTAATACACATAACATACAAAATGTGTTAATTGACTGTTTATGCTATCAGTAAGGCTTTTAGTCAAAAGTAGGCTATTTAGTAGTTAATTTGGGGGGGGGGGAGTCAAAAGTTACACATGAATTTTCAACTGCACAAAGGACTGGTCCCTCTAACTCTTGTGTTGTTCAAGGGTCAACTGTATTTGCACATATGAACAAACTCCTTAAAATAACATTTCATATCGCCCATGTAATTATTCTGTATGTTACAGTTTACTGACTGGCAGCTACAATATGCTCTTTGTATAAAGTTATATTCAGACAAACTTTAATTCTTACTTGGAACAGCTTCTAAACAATAAACCCACTAGGTTTCTCATTCTGCTACTGGTAATGATAATCCTTTATCCGGAGCACCTTTCTTTCCTCCAAATGGCACAAAGTTTGGGATAGAGTTACATAGTAAAAGAAAGCAATTTCTCCCACCAAAGAAGCATGAGATAGATAGCAGGCCTTGGCAGGCCTTGGCATATGCTCAAATTCTGTTGTTACTCAATTCATTGCTTGTTTTCATTTGAAAGTCTTCTCTGAACGTGTTCCTTATAACTTTTAAAACTTCTTTTCATACTTCTGTTTTCAATGGCCTCTTATAGGCTTACAGATGGAGATCTGTTTCCCTTATCCTCATGGGTCACCAGTGTTCTTGTTTTTCTTTGTAGAAGAGGAGGGGAGAGTGAACAAAATAGCTCTGTTGTTTAAGATCTTTTATACACATTCCTTAATCTTTGGAGCTTTCTCTAAACCTCAGCTGTATGGTGGTATGTTAGGAATTTCTTTCTGGAGTTTTGAAGAATGTACCCTAAATAATGGAAAAGTTGTAGAATTTGAAGACACTGTGAAAAGTTATGTTTGATCCCAAACTCACTGGCAAGGGTTATGGTTTTTATTTTGTATAGGTAGGTTACAAGTTACCCCAAGCATGCGTGATTTGTTATGTTATTAGATTACTTCCTTTGTAACATTATCAGAACACATAATTGTCCTGGCCTCTTTAGCTTAATGAAATGGAGTTCCCCCCAATGATAAGAGTTTCATACACCATACAGGTAGGAAGAAGAATTCTTTTCAGCAGACTCTGGCCTTGTAGCACTCTTAACAAGTGATACTATCAATGGTTTATTACATTTCTCTCTATTCCAAAGAAACAAATATACCATGATAATATTATGCATAAAGAAATAGTGTCTCAATGGGACAGCGACTGATGGCTGTGGTGACTGGTCATGTTCAAATGAAACCTACAGGAAAAGGTTGATTTATCATTTTTTTTTTTTTAACTATGAACAAGACTGAGATCAGATGATACTGAAAAAAGGAACTATAGGATCAGCAAAGTCAAGAAGTTTAGAAGCTAATTAATACAATGGTAGAAATCCATGAGAGATAATTAGAGAACTGAGATAGACATTGATTGCACTTATAGCTTTGCTTTAGCTTGCAGGACAGTACTTATTTTAAGAGAGCTGGAGAATTACCAATATACATATATGAGGGAAAAAATCTGAAAACATTGTTCTTATGACTCTAAGTTTAGGGTGATTTGTAAACTTTTTAATTAAAAAATTATTGAAGAAGAAACATCTGAAATAGAACAGGGAACAGGTTCCTCAAGTAACTTAGCAGTTTTCAGTAGCACCAACTATTACAGTAAAAACAAAGATTTCCAATCTTAGAACTTGGCAGGTGAGTGAGTAACAGATTTCTCAATATAATGTTTTGATTTGAGGAAAATAAATGGATTTGTGATTTTCTCTTTTGCCTATTTCACATCCAGTCACATATTTTATTACCCACTTGAGAGGTTGATTACAAATAATTTTAATTAAAATAATTCTTGGTTCTCTGTTCACTGAACAATTTCCTAGGCCTTTGCTTCTTTTGAGATCTATAATGTAGTCAAAGGCTGCAAAAATGAGCATATCCTTGAATACGCTGCTATTAAGATATATGTAGGCCTGTGCATGTGTGTTTGAAATGGAAGAGAGGACCTAATTAAGAAGTTGAGGGTTTTACTGTTAGCGTCTCTTTCTGAATGTTATTGGTTTCTGTCATTTTATTAACTTCTCTCAACTTTTTGATTTTACTGATTGCAAATGTTGGGAAGAAGGTGCAGAGTTGTTTGAGATATTTTTACACCCTACAGTGTACCATCTTAGGTCTTTTTAAGTGCAATGAATGTTGTATTAATGAGGGCTGTTGTCAACACTGTGCCAGTAAAACAAGAAAAGGTACTCTTAGATATTTTTTAAAACATAAATTAGCTATGTAATTGGGCTATATAAAATGCATTTAAAAGAATAAATTTTCCACTAATAAAATGTTTTTGAGTTGCCTGGAGTCTACCTTAAGTTTGCTCTTCCTCATAGTCTTTATACAGGCCTTGCAAATATTCTTATTCACTTGCTCAATGTAAGTAACCATGTGGGCCTTAGGAGTAATAAAGACTATGAATTTACTTCGCAAGCATATGTCTCCTGAGGTTAAAGCAGGTAGAAAAAATACTAAGTAAGTAAATTTCTGAAAAATTATTTGCAAGGCTGCTTTAACACACATTACAAAATGAAAACAGATGGTCTTTAGGATTTGCATTGTATTAACAAGGAAATTAAAACCCAGAACACTAAGGGTATTTTATATATAGTGACAAAGGGATACAAGCCAACATCTCAGAGGATATGGTATTTTGCCCTCACAAAGTAAATTGTGAAAATGCCAGGTTTCTACAATATTACCTGTTGCAGAATGAGGTCATCTAACGCAGTAAATCCTCTTAGTTATCTTTCTTCAAAGGGCCAAATTTCCTTACTTTTTGTACATTGATACTTAGAATGCAGTACAGTTTGTTGGGAAGTATTTTATGCCTAAAACTCTTAAATAATTTCAAACATCAGTGTAATTGCCCTTGATTATTAACATAATTTAAAAAATCATTGGTAAGGGCATCCCCGGTGGCTCAGCGGTTTGGCACCGCCTTCAGCCCAGGGCATGATCCTGGAGACCCGGGATCAAGTCCCACATCGGGCTCCCTGCATGGAGCCTGCTTCTCCCTTACCTGTGTCTGCCTCTCTCTCTGTGTCTCTCATGAATAAATAAATAAAATCTTTAAAAAAAATAAAAAAATAAAAATCATTGGTAAAAGTTTTTTAATGACACATATGGTTGGAATAATCTTAATTGTTTAGGAATGGCATAAAAATAACCACACCCTTTGGTTGTGGTTATTTCATATTAAGCCAATTCAGTAAACATTCTGCCTCCATAAATATGATAATCCTCTGAAAAAAATCCCCTTATACTACTATAGACTTGGTGGCTTGACTTAAGTAAGTTTCTCTATCAGAAGAAAAAGAATTACTTCTTTAAAATTGCCATTCTTCTTTAGAAATCACTTCTTTTCTCAGTTATGGTCTCAGATAAAACATATTAGGCCTATTCTGTGTCAGCGAAGATTTTCACTTAATTTAAAATGTTTTATCTTTCTTTTCTTTCATATTAAACTAGGTTCACCTGTCCATCTATCCACTTAGTCATCCAACATTGACTAAGTGCCTACCATGTTAAGCACTATGACTAAAAAATATTAATATACAGTTTCCTGCCTTAAGAGACATGTATTATTCAAGGTGCTAGCAGGGAAACAAAAGAATTCAGTGAAAGGACAATTTATAGAAGTATGTGCAGAGGTGAAGAATCATCAAGAAATGTTAAGGTGTCCATGGACTGGCAAATATGAGAAGCCTATACCATTCTCAGGCCTAAAGTATGTAAGGGAAGAAATGGTGCTAGCAGCATTCAAGGAGGGCTGGACCAGGGCAGCAGGGCCATTAGGCAGAAGAATACAGCCAGAAACACCACATGAAGACACAAAGTAGAGAAAGAAATATTCTGACTTCTCTTTCATCTTTTATTCTCCTGTCTGGAACTCTCATTGGCAAAATCCAATAGAAGGCCAGTGGGCAAGAATCTGACTAATGCAGTCTAAGATCCATATTAGGGCAGAGATTGAATTGAAGGCGTAAGAAGCAACTTGCAATGATTCCTGCCTCCTGGAATTCATTCCTGTGTGTAATATTCTACCCTTAAAGGTAAGCTGACCATAGGCACAAACTTCTGATGAAAATAATGTAACAACAGTGTTAAAATATCCTTCCATGATATGGTTCTATCCTCACTTTCATCTTGAGCTTCCATCTTGGATATTCTGTTGTTCTCTTACTTGCTCATTCTATGGGAAGCCAGTTGCCATGTTATGAACTTCCCTATGGAGAGTCCCACATGAAAATGAAATAAGAAAAGTTTCCAGCCTAGCAAGTAACTAAGGTCTCAGTCCAACAGCCACATGAGGAACTGTATACTGTCAATATCCATGTGAGTGAGCTTGGAAGTGGGTCCTTCACTAGTCAAGTCTTTTGGATGAGGCTTTATTGGTTACTTACAGTCTCAGCTTCTAATTCAATGGATAGTGACTATATTTCCTGGCAGAAATTGTCCTACCCTGCAAATTATAACTCCTAAAGCTTCCGAACCCTTAAATGAAATTTAAGATATAAAAGTGTTGTGCCCAAGATCGTGTATCCGAGAAACCGCCAAGGAGCCGACTCCGATGCAAACACACGAGGGTTTATTTACAAGCTTGAGCTTCGGTCCAAGTATACCCGACACAGCGGAGCAGGGACTTGGACCCCGAGACTCAGAGGCTTAGCAACTTTATAGGGGCCAGTGGCCAATGGGATCCGCAGAAAGTTGCACAGTCATGCTAGTCCACTGAGCTGGATTTCCGATTAGGGTGTGTCCTGGTCTCTGACTAGGGCGAGGCAGTGCCCTAAGTAATAAGCAGGTCAGCACAAGGCGGGTGCAGCCCAAAATAGAGTCAGTCCTGCTCTGCTTGTCCAGGGGTAGGGGATTTTGTTAAATTTCCTGGGTCCCACAAAAGTGAGAGAGGTAGCTCCCACCTCCACTTTTTGGTTCCTCAACCTCTATATTCTGGCTATGGGAGGATGGCAACATGTGTCTTTTGTTAGTTGAAAGCATTTACTAAATTCACCAGTGGTTGTTTCTTTTCTTTTGGGGGGTAGGGGGAAAAGGAGAAGGGGGGAGAGAATCCCAAGCATGCTACATGCCCAGTACAGAGCCTGACACAGGGCTCTATCTTACAAACCTGAGATCAAGGCCTAAGCAAAACTAAAGAGTCAGATATTTAACTGACTGAGCCACCCAGGCACCCCAACCAGTGGTTGTTTCTAAGTTAGGACCTCAGCTGAGAAAAATGTCTATTTGAAAATATATTCAGAAACTGTATGAATAACCACAGGATGGGTCTGTAGACTTATCAGAACCACTATCAGAACAGAGGCAAGATTTCACTTATCACTTGACCTCCATAAGTCCATAATCTGACTACTGGACCATGATGTTGTTTTATATCCTAAGAACTAGCATTATCTCAGAGTCACTATCTAAAAACCTCCAAAAGCCTGAGAATTCCACCTCCTCCCTTCCTGCTGCCCAAATTATCCTGGTAAGTATCTCCGTACGTTTACTTGAAAAAGCCATGGACCTCATTTGTGGCCATATTGCAGGCCACATTCTTCCTCAAAAGAACCTGGCCTGCTCCTTAATTAAGGGGTCTCAGTTCTGTGAATTGCCTTAAGTCTGGGAACTGGGTACGAGGCTAAGAAGAATTCCCTCTGTGACAATTTAAGTCAGTTTTTATTTTATATAAATCAAGAAACACCTTATAAAGTTGCTCATCTCTTTAATTCCCAGTAACCTTATGATCATTTAGTCATAGGCACATGCCCATGCTAGTCAAAACACTCTGATTACCATTCCGGAAACTACATCTTTTTAGGATAATTGTGCCACCTTGTCTCACTGTAAGAACAGACATGTGGCCCTATCATTTTTTTCTGTTCAAACCAGGGAGTTTATTTTCATGGCAATTACCCATATCCATCATTAGCTGTTAGAGACAGCCCCCTCAGAGATTTTCAAGGATGTGGCTATTCCCCTTACCAATGCATTTTAATATGCTTTGAATGAAAGAAGTGGCCTCAGTATCTTCTGGGGATAACAAAGGTGGGAGGACAGTAGAGCAAGCTGCACATTTCAGATCTGTTCTAACATTCTCATTTCTCTAAGGTATCAAACTTCTTTTCCTACATTATATCAGGGTAGGTCTGTAATCTCAATCTCACTGACCACAGGCAACTGTTAAATCCAGGCTTCCATATCAGCCAATTATTAGATTCACTCCCAACTCTCCTGGCTAAAATACTAAATCTCAAATTCCAGTAGAGGTCACAGACATACATTTCGCATATTCCAGTGGTTCTCAAACTTTATTTTTTTTAAACTTTTTTTTATTAAAGATTTTATTTATTCATTCACGAGAGACACAGAGAGATAGAGAGAGAGGCAGAGACACAGGCAGAGGGAAGCAGGCACCATACAGAGAGCCCAAGGTGGGACCCGATCCAGGGTCTCCAGGATCACGCCCTGGGCTGCAGGTGGCGCCAAACCGCTGCGCCACCGGGGCTGCCCGGTTCTCAAACTTTAATATGTACCAGAATCACCCAGAAGATGAATTAAAACAATTTCTGAGCCCCATGCCCTAGAGTTTCTGACTCATTTAGTCTAGGATAAGACTTGGGAATTTGCATTTCTAACAAATTCTCAGGTGATAACTGATGCTGGCTGGCCCAACAACCACACTTTGAGAACTAATTCAATCTTATAGGTCATTCATCTGAAACTACTCTCTTTAAAATTCAACCTAATGCCTGCCTTCCAGATTCTTGCTTATACAAATTGGTAAAATGATCTCCTCCTGGAGCAGATGTTGCAATTTTCCTTCAGGGTTATACTGGTATTTAATTTTCTTTAGGGCCCTAAAGGCAATAAGGGGTATTGAATGAGGGAGGAGTGTCTTGAGAACAGACATTACTGAAGTTTCCCTTTAGGAAAAACTGGTTTTTCAGATATTGAAAGAGAGCTGCTTTCACTCTCAAGGCAAGTTCTAGACATTTGGAAGTTCTAAATTCTTAGCCTCACCTATGCCTGTCCAAATGTCCCATCCTAAGTGTCAGTGTCTTACTTCTTCCCAACAAATGCCCCTACCCTAATATAAGACACATGAATTCTAAATGTGGACCCAGGCTAGAAAATCTTCCTTAAAACTTCCATAGAAACTTTCTGATATTCCTTTCATGTTTTGGCTTAAGAATTCAAGCACTAAGCTTCACTTTTTCTTTCTTATAAGCTTTACAATAAACAGATAGCCAACCCATCTCTAAATCTTTTTCTTTTTTAAGATTTTTATTTATTTATTCATGAGAGACATAGAGAGAGAGGCAGAGACACAGGCAGAGGGAGAAGCAGGCTCCGTGCAGGGAGCCAGACGCGGGACCTGATCCTGGGTCTCCAGGATCCCGCCCTGGGCTGAAGGTGGCACTAAACCGCTGAGCCACCAGGGCTGCCCTCTAAATCTTTTAATCATCATTGCTGCCATAGTGATCAAGTGCCACAAACACATTATCTCCTAATGTCTTGCCCCAGTTGACATTCCACCCAGTACCAATACCAGTGATTATTTAAATAATTGTGTTGTCTCTGCATGCCATGAATTACATTTTATGACTTCTCTTCTTCACTTAATTATCTACTCAATAAACTTGTTCAATCTAAGTCACTTCATTTTTGCATACCAATATGATCTCTTTCATAATTGCTTCCCCAATTACTTTGCTTTTCAGTATTCTTCACAGGAGTTCAAAATATGGTTTAGAGATATTTATATAAATAACTGAAAGTTCCTTATGATAATATTCAATGGCAAGGTAACTTGTTGAGGTAAAATAATTTCGTAAAAAATAAGAAGAGCAGCCTGCATCTAAGCATCCATATTACTTTGCTTTTAGTATCTTTATTCATCATATATCTTTAAGCACTTCCTATGCACCAGGAAATAAACAGGAACTGGGAATATACATCAATAAAGAGATGTGTACATTCTTCTGTTTGCCCTCCCAAGACCCATCCCTCATCTTTCTATGCTTTGCTCTGTGCCTGTAAGGGGCTGATCTCTGTGAACTGTATCTATAGGCTTCCTGATCCTCTGACTTTCTGTAAGAGTCAGTCAGTGGGCGGCCCTCGTAAAAGATGGCAGAGCAGATGGAGAAAGAGATCAGGGTATTTCTTCTTGAGGGATTTCCCTTTTTTGGTGCACTATTGCGGTAGTCGTTGTACCCCTCTATAACTGCAGCTCCTATTGAGTGGCCCCTCTTCTATTGCTTTAGTCTGTTGTTTTTTTTTTTAAGATTTTACTTATTTATTCATGAGAGAGAGAAAGAGAGAGAGAGGCAAAGACATAGGCAGAAGGAGAAGCAGGCTCCATGCATGGAGCCTGATGCAGGACTCGATCCCAGGACCCCAGGCTCACAACCTGAGCCAAAGGCAGACACTCGACCACTGAGCCACACACGTGCCTCACTCTAGTCTTTAAAAAAGATCTAATGATACCATTTAATTCCTCTTCAGACATACAGGTACTATTATCTTCACGGCATTGCGAGTACCTCAACAACCCTGGGTGATTACTTAATCTTGCCCATAACACACATACACACACCAAATCCTTTCATTTAATTTCTTTTAAATTCCAGCTTCCTGCCATTAGCTTGATTGGTACAATGAAACAGGACATTCTTTGCCTTTGTGAAACTGAGATTGTAGTAGAGAATATAGACATTAAATATATTATAACTGGAAAGCACAAGGTGCAGTGGGTCCACTAGAGGTATATTGCCCAGCCTCCCATATCCAGGAAGGTTTATTGTTTGAGATGTTAAATATCACATAGCCAAGAGTAGAGAGGTAAGTACATGTATATTTAAGTTTTGGCAAATAGTCTTCTGTGTGTTTGCATCAAAGAGATCTGTGAACTAAAACTATTTGAGAATCTTGAAAAGTGACTTTAAGGAAAAACATTTGCTATTTTTGGAAGTGTTAAGGTAAATTTGCCTTATTCAATTTCACAGTTAATTCTCTTTGATCTAACACCTTTAGAAGCCATTCCTACACATGCTGGCCAGGTTGCTACCCATGTAAATTGGCAGGATTATCTCTTCCCTGAGATAACTCAGTGGCCTCCTAATTTTAGTGATCTCTAAAATCTCAGCGGTTTGCAATTAGAAAGTTTTACTTCTCAATGGTGGTAAGAGTCCAGACAGCTAAGGGCTCTGTTTCAAGACCTAAGCTTGTAGAGCAATAGCTGATGATTGCCAGTCTTTTGAGAGAGAGAAAAGAGAATCAATGAACTATGTGCTGGCTCTTAAGGACTCTTCCCAGAAGTGAATTGTTACCTCTGTTTATTTCATTGGCCAAAATAAATCACATGATCACAAGGCAGTGATCAATGGTCTCTCAACCAGGAACTCCAAGGGAAGGAAACTAGGAAATTTAGTGAAGAAGGAAACTAGGAAATTTAGTGAACAGGAATAAAAGCTACTACATTTACCAGGTAGAATTTTGCCACTGGACAGAAATCAGGTAGTCTTGAAGAGTCTTGGTCATTCTTAGGAAACAAAAGTATTTTCCATGAGATACAAAACTAACATTGAATATATAATTAATAATGTATTAAGTTAAAACTTCACCTTTTATTTATTTTTTTTTAAAGATTTACTTATTTATTTATGATAGGCATAGAGAGAAAGAGAGGCAGAGATTCAGGAAGAGGGAGAAGCAGGCTCCATGCCAGAAGCCTGATGCGGGACTCGATCCCGGGACTCCAGGATCGCGCCCTGGGTCAAAGGCAGGCGCCAAACCACTGAGCCACCCAGGGATCCCCCAAAACTTCACTTTTTATTTTAACAAATATTTGAGAGAAATATTTGAGAGAAATATTCTTCCTAAATATTTTTATTATCAATATTTTAAAATATTAAATCAAATTAATATCCACTACAGTTTTCCAAAGAATTTCTTATCTGCACAAAGCATTCATTTTTCCAGGTCAAAATACAAAATTACATGTACTCAAAATAACTGTGTTAATATTATTTGGTACATGTACAAACAAAAGTTAAATGTGGAAAATTTAAAATAAATGTTTGGTAGGAGATATAGAAGAATATTCTTCAATTTTTGGAATTATAATGCCAATTGCATGATAAATTATTCTAAGTTTTCACTGTCTGTTATTATCATCAAACATCCCTCATTATTTTGATACCATTGATATCTTTATTTTATTTTATTTTTTATTATTTTTTAAAGATTTTATTTATTTATTCATGAGAGACACAGAGTGGCAGAGACACAGGCAGAGGGAGAAGCAGGCTCCATGCAGGGAGCCCGATGTGAGACTCAATCCCAGGTCTCCAGGATCACGCCCTAGGCCTACGGGAGTGCTAAACCACTGAGCCACCCGGGCTGCCCCCCATTGATGCCTTTATACTAAATTTTGCTTGCCTAAAAATCTTACCTATTTCATTTCTGTCATGTTTTTTATTGCAGACAAATTAAATCATACCAACTATATGTTCTCCTTCCTCACTTCTGAATAGTTCAAATATCACTTATTCTTCATGTATATGCACATGTTCAAATAATAGATAAGAAATGAAAAACAGTATTAGAATTATGTACACACATAATCCAAAATACACACTGCTAAACACAATAAAATTTTAATATCCTGGGTTCTATAAAAAAAAAAAAGCAATGCCAATGTACAGAAATCTTGATGAAATAAAAGCTCAAAGAGAAAAGGGCCATAAATAAAATGCTGTTCTATCAAATTATAATGTATTCTATAATTGCAATGAAAATGTTCCAAGTTTAAATTCTCCTTTCATATGCTAGTTTTTCCAGTTCTTCTTGGAAATTGCTCTACTTCAAAGAAATACAGGTTTTCCATTTAAATAAACTAGTTTATTTAACTATTCCTGCTGCCATTGAGTCACCATTTAGAATTTAGTTTGCTGGACTTTTGGATTCATCTAATTACTCAGAAATACACAGCTGGACAGAGGAAGTTATTCATAAGACTTTTCCAGAGCCATGAGATATTGCTATGAATGATTACAGGCTGTATATATTCCATGATGAAAAAGAAATGACAGATGGGCATGACGTTTACAATGCTCCCAATATTTTCAAAGCTGTAGTTGACCACTTTCAAATGATTGATTTAGAATCTAGGGCATATATGTGTTTGGACAATATTTTAAAGGAATAAAAATAGGTGTAACATTGAACCTGATGTCATCACATTTTAAGCTCATTTTACAGAGAAGTACTTAATGAAGAAAATCACTGGTTAAATATGTCTTCTCTACATTTCTTGAGAAATGTTCTTTTTCAGTTAGATTCTCTAAGGAAGACTTATTTTTTTTTAATGCATTATTATTACAGCTCTTGAAATTCAGAATGTGTGAGAGTATACACTATTACTTTTTCAAAATTACAGAGTAGACAGATTTATGATTCTAAAACATATAATCTGGCTTGAAAGTCAGGAACCTGAGTTCTAGTCCCAGCTTGGCCACTAACACACTGTGCAGCCAAGCACTAATTACCTGATATATCTATGTGTCTGTTCTTTCTTTAGTAAATTGAAAAGAAAATATTTTCTTCCACCTGTTTCAAAGGGATATTATTAGGATATATTAGAGCTTGTCAAAAGATGATCCATAATTACACATTAATGTTATAAAACTATATATCCCATCAGACCAGAATATCTTTCTAAATAAGAATAACAATGAACAAAATTTTAAAGAAAGATTCTGGAAAGAAACTTTTCGAATTGGGAATACGAAAAACATCAGTTTATCACTTAAACCTGTTAGTTCTATGATTCAATTTTTATTTTTATTTTTTTTAATTTTTTTTAATTTTTATTTATTTATGATAGTCACAGAGAGAGAGAGAGAGGCAGAGACATAGGCAGAGGGAGAAGCAGGCTCCATGCACCGGGAGCCTGATGTGGGATTCGATCCCGGGTCTCCAGGATCGCGCCCTGGGCCAAAGGCAGGCGCCAAACCGCTGCGCCACCCAGGGGTCCCCTGATTCAATTTTTAGAGAAAAAAACATCTGGCAATGGAGATTGGAACTGGATGTCATCTCAGCTCCAGTGCACTGAATAGGTAACAATGAACTTCAGGAAGAACTTCATCCATTTCCAACTTGAGAGTAGGATCTGTAAAACTTAGTTACAAACTGGTGAAACCTAAGGGAGAGCGGGAAGTTATGAAATAGCTTGGAGACTAAATAGGTGGAGGATGGTGTCCTCAAAAAATAACAAACTGGTAGAAGTGTGAATTGGAGTAACTGGGTGGGAGTATGACATGTCACGATATTGATCTTAGTTTTGAATGTGCTGGAAATATAGGTGTCCAGAGTTCTTTAAGCTTTTCAATCATATTTTGGAGGAGTTTCACTTAGCCATGTTAGCTAGAATCTGAAGCCCCCGTGTTCTTGATGGAGACCTCCAAAAAAACTTCATTCTTTACCACTCAGTAGTTAAAAAGAATGAGATAAATCTACAGGTAGTGATACAGATTAATGACCTAGATATATTTGGAAAAACAAAGTACACAGCAGTGAATAAGTATGCTCCCCTTGGTGAAAAATAAAAGTGATATATGTTTATATATTCATAAACTCATTCTGGAAAGATACAGAAAAATAGGTAATATGTTGCCTCACAGGAAGGCATCTGGGGAACAGGGGGTCTAAAGAAGCAGAGAGACTAATTTTATTCCTTGCTCTGAAAACCACATTTTTCTGATATGTATATAGTCACTTATTCCAGCTTTCTTTTGACCAGTATTTGCATAGTTATATATCTTTTTTGCATCCTTTGACTTTTAATTTGTCTGTGACTTCATATTTATACAGTGTTTCTTCTTATAAACAGGGTAGTTGGGTCTTGTTTTTTGGTTGAATCTTTCAACCTGCATTTTGAGTGTTTGGACATGAACATTCAATGTGATTATTGATATTGCTAGATTTAAATCTACCAGCTTGTTTTCTGTCTTATTTTTTTTTCTTTGCCTTTTCCTCTCTTTTATCCTTGCCTTCTTTTGGACTGAGTTTTTTTTTTTTTTTTTTTTTTTTTTAAGATTCTATTTATTTAAGAGAGACAGAGAGAGAGAGAACAAACAGGGGGAGTGGTAGGGGATGAAGGAAAAGTAGACTCTCCGCTGAACAGGGAGCCAGACACAGGGCTCAATCCCAGGACCCTAGATCATGACCTGAACTGAAGGCAGACACTTAACGGAGTGAGCCACCCAGGCACCCCTGGACTGAATATTTTTTTGTAGCAATCCATATTCATTCTTTTATGGTTTATTAGCTATAAATCCTTGTTCTATATTTGTAGTATTTGCTAGGAGTTTGCATGTGATAGATACTGGGACCAGTACATTTATATATACTTCATCTTTATTCTATAAGGTAAGCATGGTTATCTCTATTTTACAGATGAAGAAAGAACACCTTGCCAAAATTACAAATGACAATCTCAGAACCAGAATTCAAACTCAGGTATGCCCAACTCCAGAACATACTTTTAGGAAAATAATGGAATAGGTTTTCAAACTTTGATATAGTCAGAAGTCCACAAAAAGGACATAGGCTAAAAACTGAGTTGGATTATGTTTTAAATTGTTGAATATACACATGGAGACTGTAAAGGGATAAAGAGTCTACCTGTAAAGGGTTGTCAGAATTTGGAAATAAAATCAACATTACGGTACCGTTATCTTTCTCTACAAAATTGAATATAGTAAAACAGAACAATGAAGAAATAGCTATCTGCAGAAGTAAAATCTTACCCTTAAGGCAAAGTTTTAAAATATGTTGCTGATAATATTAATGATTAATGCAAATTTTCTTTCAGACATTATAGCTGACTAGTGCCTGAAATCAATACAGTATTTGGAAATGTAAATGCAACTAAAGATGGTTTTGGAGGCTTTAGCTCCTCTAAAATGTCTAATAAGATCCTCAAACTCACAACTTAAATAAGAGTATGCTTACCATACAAATGCAGATTTAAGACAAGTCCTCTTGTCTTTTAAATGACTCTTAAAATGTCTTGGATATAGAATTCCAGAACCCCCATTGTTTGGGAAGAAGAATGAAAGAAAAGGATGTCCCACCAAAGGCTACAGTCTCCTTCAAAGTTTAATTCCTATAGTATATATACATATACTTATTTTGAGAAAGTGAATTAATAGAATGTCATTTATCGAATAATAAAAACTGGCTCTACCTTACCAATAACTTACTGACAATTTAAAACATTAATTTCATATAAAATTTTTAACCAATTTTAAGTGAATAGTTTGATGAATTTTGGTAATTGCTTACTATCATATAACTACTGCTATTAGCAATATGTAGAACAGCACCTTCATTCTAAAGTTTCCTCAAGGTCTTTCCTCATCCCTGACCCCAGGCAACACTGATCCCCATTCCATCACTGGTAGCTTTGCCTTTTCTAGAATTCCATATAAACAAAATCATACTTAATGCAGTCTTGTGTTTGACTTCTTTCACTTAGCATGCTTTTAAAATTCATCCATGTTGTCGTGTACATTTCTGAGCAGTATTCCATGATATAAATATACCATTTGTTTATCCACTCATCTGTAATGGAGATTTGGGTTCCTTTGGTTTTCAGCTATTATAAATAATGCTGTTGTGAATATTCACGTACACATTTTTTTTTTTTACGTGGAAATATGTATTTATTTCTCTGGAGTAAATACCTAGGACTGGAATTGCTGGGTCATAAGGTACAGTGTGTTTAACTTTATAGGGTGCTGTCAAACTGTTTTACAGAGAGGCTGTGCCATTTCTGCACTCCTACTAACAATGTATTAAAGTTTTAGTTGATTCATATCCTCGTCAACACTTAGTATTGCCAGTCTTTGTAACATTAGTTATTTTTGTGAGTATGTATTGGTATCTCATTGTAGTTTTCATTTATCAAGCAATGTTCCAATGAAAGAGTATTTCTAATTTGTGTTTTCCTGTTGGCAAAAGAATCAGCTCACTCATACCCATTCTGGTTTATTAGTGTGTGTGAAGGTGTATAGCTTCATACGTAGCTACATATGAATGCAGTTTCATGTAGCTTCCATCAGTTCCCTACAATCTGATCTTCACTGGATGAATAGCAAAGTTGATTTTGGGAATCTCTACAGCTGAAGAGTAGATTCTATACTTTTCTGTAACTTCATTGTAGAATTGGCTACCTATAAGACTTACCCTGAAGCAATCAGGTATCCTGCCTCTCTTCCCTCCTTCCATTCTACCTATCAACTGTTCATCCATCATCAGTAACTCTATTTACAAAAATATGTTAATTTTAGAAAATGAAATAATATAGAAAGGTATATATAGGAAAGCAAAAAAAAAAAAAAAAAAGATTCAATTTTAACACCCAAAGACTACCACTACCACGTTGATGATTCTTTTCCAGATTTCTCTTTATGTAAAATAAAAATAGATTCTATGATTATGATGGTCTCTTTAATTTAACCCTTACAACAACAATGTGGGGTAGGTCATATTTTAATCCCATTTTACAGATAACAAAACTAAAAAAAGAATGTTTCAGTAAACTGCCTCAAATTACAAAGTTTAGTAAATAGCAGTTCTGACATTCAAACTGAGGGAGTCTGACTCCAGAGTGCAAGTACTTAACTGTACTGTCTCCACATATATGCCTATGTATATGTATATGTATATGTATATGTATATGTATTTTTGTATGTGAATGCTATCATATTTTATCCCATGCTAATATTTACATAGTAACAAATATGCATACACATCACCCTTATAATGACTGAATAATCTTCTACCGTGTAGGTATACTATAGTAACATTTACCATGGCACATTTATTTAACCAATCTCCTAATTATTGATATTCATTTTGTTTTCTTTTTTTAAAAAAGATTTTATTTATTTTAGGGAGACAGCAAGTACAGCTGGAGGGGCAGAGGGATATGGGGAGAGAATCTCAAGCAGACTCTGCACGGCGATGCGGGACTCAATCTCACAACCCAGAGATCACAACCTAAGCTGAAACCAAGAGTCAAATGCTCAACCGACTATGCCACCCTTTACTATTTTTAATGCCATAAACAGCATCACAAGGAACATTTTAGTATATACACCTCTGTATTATTGTCCAATTTCTTCCTTAAGATAAATTCCTAGAGATGGGAATGCTTAGAGTGTATGCACATTAAAGATTTAATGCATAATGTATAGTCCCACATTGCCCGCTTAACAGCTGTACTTACTTTTCCTGCACTGAGCATGAAACTGTTCCTTTCCCCTTGTGCTTGCCAACGTTTGTATCTATCTTCCTCAGTTTTTCTTTTTTTTTTTTTAAATCTTTGCTAACCTGAAAGTTAAGAAATTATATTACATGGTTATTTTATTTCATTCTTTAATAATGGGGCTAAATATTTAGTCTTTTTAAATATATAAGTAATGCACATATATTCATCTAAGTCAAACAATACAGACGTCAATGAAGTGAAAAGTAGAAGTCCCATCTCCTGTTTTTTTCATCAGAATTTGTATCGTTGTAACAGTTTGGCATATAACTTTGTAGAGGCTTTTATATCTACTTACACATTTATATATAATGTGTATATATGTATATGCATATGTATGTATGTTTAATTTACCTTCAGTGCAAATAGAAACATCTGCAATTTGCTTTTTATGCTGAAAATATATCTAAAGAAGGTTTCGTATTTCTTTAATTGTTACACAGTATTTCAGTGTGTGGAGGACCATAATTTATCCTGTTCTGACACCCGGCTTCCCTTCAGCCTCGCACTGCCCGCCACCACTGCCGCCGCGCTGCAGCCACAGGCGCCGCCGCCCGCGCCAGCCCGCGAGGCCTCGGGTACCCAGCCCCGGCCAGGCCCTGCCGCCGCTGTCCAGTCAGTTCGCTGCTACTCCCGTGGGTCACACGAGACAGAGGAGGAGTTTGATGCTCGCTGGGTGACATACTTCAACAAGCCAGATATTGATGCCTGGGAATTGCGTAAAGGGATGAACACACTTGTTGGCTATGATCTGGTTCCAGAACCCAAAATCATTGATGCTGCTTTACCGCACGCAGACAGTTACGTGATTTTGCTAGTGCAGTTCGCATCCTAGAGGTTGTGGGTTTTGTTTGTTTGTTTGTTTATTCATGAGAGACACACACACAGATAGATAGATAATAGATGATAGATAGATAGATAGATAGATAGATAGATAGATAGATAGATAGATAGATGATAGATAGAGAGAGAGAGAGAGAGAGAGAGAGAGGCAGAGACACAGGCAGAGGGAGAAGCAGGCTCCACGCAGGGAGCCCGATGCGGGACTCAATCCTGGGTCACTATGATCACGTCCTGGGCTGAAGGCGGCGCTAAACCGCTGAGCCACCGGGCTGCCCCCGCATCCCAGAGGTTGTTAAGGACAAAGCAGGACCTCGTAAGGAAATCTACCCCTATGTCATCCAGGAACTTAGACCAACTTTAAACGAACTGGGAATCTCCACTCCAGAGGAACCGGACCTTGACAAAGTGTAAACCCCATGGATGGGCTTCTCAAGGATTTATTCATAATGCTACTTGATTGTAAATAATCACCTGGAAATACTGATGATAACATATTACCTTATTTGAACAAGTTTTCCTTTATTGAGTACCAAACCATGTAATGGTAATTTGGACTTTAATAAAAGGGAAGTGAGTTTGAACTGGAAAAAAAAAATGAATCCTGTTCTGTTGATGAAATTTAAGTTAAATATATTATATTTTATATTTATATTTTTTATAAATATATATATTTAAAGATTTATTTATTCATGAGAGACAGAGAGAGAGAGTCAGAGACATAGGCAGAGGCAGAAGCAGGCTCCATTGCAGGGAGCCTGATGTGGGATTTGGTCCCAAATCCTGGGATCACGCCCTGAGCTACCAGGCATCTTTAATATATATTTTTATATAATATATAAAAAAATAATAAAATATAAATATATATGTATATATATTTAGTTCCTACTACAATTCCAGGACTGTTCTATATATGAATAATACAAAGTCCCTGTCCTGATAAGATTTCCATTTTGCAAATGTTTCAGTGCATATTCTTGTACATTTTTACACATATATCAGACAAAAATATTTCTGTAACAAATTATATAAGAATTAAACATTTTTAAAAAAGATATTTCATTTATTTATTCATGAGAGAGCCAGAGAGAGAGAGAGAGAGAGGCAGAGACACAGGCAGAGGGAGAAGCAGGCTCCATGCAGGGAGCCTGACATGGGACTCGATCCCGGGTCTCCAGGATCACGCCCTGGGATGAAGGTGGTGCCAAACCACTGAGCCACCTGGGCTGCCCAAGAATTTAAAATTTTGATAAATAAACATAATAGGCCATGAATTAATGCTAGTTGAATAAAGGAATAAAGATTGCTCTCTAAAGCTAAATTATAAAATTAATAATTAGCAGATATTTTATTTGGGGTGCAAAGTGATTACAATTTTAAAAATTAGTTTCTAACATTAAAGGAAAGGGGTTAATTGGGGTGCCTGGGTGGCTCAGTCGTCAGGTAAGTGTCTGACTTTGGCTTAGGTCATAATCTCAGGGTCTGGGGATAAGGACTATGATGGGCTCTGCACTCAGCAGGGAGTCTGCTTCTCTCTCTGCCCCTTCCCCCACTTGTGTGGATACTCTCTCTCTCTCTCAAATAATTTTTTTTTTTTAAGGAGTTAGCTAAAATGAAGACTTTTGTCAGCTCTTGGAAAATCAGAAGGTCTGGTAACATTGGGTCCACATTTGTTCAGGGCAGCTGGAGCCAAGTGAAGAGTGAGCAGTGGTTTGCCATGGTCCTCACCATCCTGTACCATCTTATACCACCAACCTCTACTGGAACAAGTGAGGAATGAGCAGTGGTTTGCCACGGTCCTCACCATCCTGTACTGTTTTATATGGCCACTTTACTCATTTATATTACCTGCCTGACTCCTATAGCTTTTGAACATGATGTTATCAATTATGAATAAAAAAGGTATGTAAAAGACACAGAATGACTCTCAGGCCTGCAATCTTTAACAATGACCTCATACAATATATTAATTCATTAATACAACAATTTGTGTCTTTCAGAAAAAGGGTTGGTCAGCTTGGAAGCATAGGAAAAGTAGATTCGGCAGGTGAATCATGACATTGTCCTTCCAAACATATTGGAAATAGGATATTTTAGCCAAATACCCAGCTGACTATTTTGGTGGCCAGTACAGTATAGAAGTTAAGGGCATAGACTTCAGAGCTAGACTGCCTGGGTTTGAAATCTGGTTCTGCCACTTACTCCCTGTAGGACTTTGGGCAGTGCTATGGACTGATGTTGAAGACCTAAAACTCAGTGTGATGGTATATAGAGGTAGGAGCCTTTAGGAGGTAAGTAGGTCATGACATTGAGCCCTCATTAATGGGATTAGTATTTATAAGAAGAGACTCTTTCTACCCTATAAGGATGCAGCAGTCTGCAAACCAGGAAGAGAGCTCTCACCAGAACCTGACCAACATGGCATTCTGAGCTTGGACTTCCCAGCCTCCAGAACTGTAAGAAATAAAGGTCTGTTGTTTAAGCCACTGGGTTATGGTATTGTTTTTTAAAGCAGCCCAAACTGACTAAGGTAAGCAGGTTGTTTAACATCTTTCTACTCAGTTTCCTCAACTATAAATGGGAATTAAATGTGTCTTACTTCATTGGTTTGCTGTGATATTTAAATGAATCACTATACATAAAACACAAGAGAGCCTATCCCATATAAGTTGCCATTACTAATATAGATGGATCAGATACTCATATAATGATGCCCTTACATTTAAGCTCCAAATATTACCTAATTCTTTTTTTTTTTTTTTTTTTCCGTAAATTCTTATCAAGTAACCTTCTGATGGCTTCCTATATACTCTTGACTTCGGGGAGATGTATTGGCTTAAGACATGAATTCTCTCAAGGACTCTGAGAATAACTACCTGCAGCATTTTTTATTTGATTATCTGAGTCTTTATCAATCAGTGCATCACTGAGATGTGCTGCCAAGGAAGCAGAATTTAGTGACAGCTTGCAACTTTTATTACCAGCAACAGTGTTTGGCTATGGAGAGTTTCTCTTAAGTAAACTGGCAAGGGATTGAAATTATTTTGAATTTGATTTTCTGTTCACCTATTTTGTTGGCTATACAAATTAATCCATAGTCATTCATAAGTTAGAGTTTGAGACTGCAGGAAGTGAGCTCACAATGCCTTATTTTTTTTTATTTTTTAATGAAAGACAGAGAGAGAGAGAAAGAGAGAGAGAGAAAGAGAGAGAGAGAGAGGCAGAGACACAGGCAGAGGGAGAAAAGCAGGCTCCTGGAGCCTGACGCGGGACTCGATCCTGAGACTCCAGGATCACGCCTCGGTCCAAAGGCAGGCGCCCAGGCGCTGAGCCACCCAGGGATCCCCTCACAATGCCTTTAAAATGTATATGTTGGGCAAGTCATTTCAGGATACAATAAAAGGAATCACTTCATATGGATATAAAATCTATTAACTTGTTAACATTGACTGGGCTGCAGTAACCTTTATATTATCCATATATAACACTCTGCATATAGAGGTTTTGCTAAACCAACTTTTCTTGAAGTTTGAGCAAAATACTTCTAGGCAAATGGATATTACTAATCAAAAATAAGTTTTCCCTATTAACTTATGAGTCCTCTTAAAGACACTGTCAGGATTCAGTATTAGTATGCTACTATATTCAGGATGAATATATTTGTTTTGATTTAATGAAAGCATTTCTTTTAAAATACTATTGTTTATTATTTAGATTTTTTACAACCTCAGATTGACTCTCCTTCAAATACTATTCTAAGTTTTAAAGAACTCTTCATTCTACCTTTCTAACTCCAACAGGACACAATGTGAAACAGGTAGGGTAAACATTCCTGCTCCTCATCATGTGATTCTGTGAAAGTCATTTTGTATCAGTGTGGTGGCCATGGGGGTGAACCACTCAGATACCCTTGCAAAAACACCTGCCTGCGGGAAGCACACATGACTGACACCTTTCAACTGCCATACTTTCAGATCCACTGTGGAGTTCACAGCACTCCATGCCTCCCGGATTGAACACAGAAGGGATGCGAACTGGCTTTTCTGGTCTCCCAAACCTGGGCTAGAAGTGCTAACTCTATAGGCACAGAATCCTATATAGCACAACATTCATAAAAATACCAAATTCACAGAGAATGAAGTATAGAAGTGGCCCCATATCTATGAGATCCAATTGTTACATCATAAACTGTACTACCGCAACCGTGTACTATGAAATATTAATAATTTTTATAATAATTTATAATAATATAATTTTATATTAATTATATAAATATAATATAAAATATAATTTTATATTAATTATATAATATAATTTTATAATAATTTTTATAATAATTAATAATATCCGTCATACAGTACTGGAAAGGGTACTAAAGTATATCAGCTAAATCAGCTGTTCAAAGACAATACTCGACAATGATGGTGCGTAATCCCTCAGTATATAGCATAGGCACTAAATCAGAGATCTCTGTATGGCACTATGTTTCTAATAGGAAAAATATATGGATCTGGCAACCAAGTGGTGAAAGCCGGATGGTCTCATTTACAATCACTCCCAATAACCCACGGGGAACACTCTGCTTCACCTCCCACAACTCTGGGCTGAGCAGAGTTAGAAATCCTAGTCCTCGAGGTTTTCTTTCTTGCCAGGGGGCACAATAGTGATCTACTGAAATATGAGATATTTTGTAATAGGGGACTTTTAACCCTTTGCACCTAGGGGCCAGCAACCAAGGATAATTGACTCATTAGTGAAAAGAGATGGGGCTCCTTTCACACAGTAGAGAGAAAGAATACATATGGAGCCCAGGTCATCCACTTGGATGCCCCTTGGGACGCCCTTGCCCAATGGTAACTGTGAATGGACACATGCAGTAACTGCAGACTAAGAAGGGTATGATGACTCAAGTCTATGACCCCTCAGGAATAAATGTTTAGGTCATTATCACATCCATTCCTCAATTCCTTTTTTCCAGCAATAAGAATATCTTCTTTATTCCAGGTTCAGGGAGGGGACCTACTATAAGGGAGTTTTATTCCCTGCTTTCAGGAATTAAAAAAAGGAGGGTCAGAGTGCCCTTCCTACATCTACTGCTTCTCAGGTGCATTCAGTACAAAATAATCAGTATGTCGAAGCAGCGTATTTTGAGGTGACATGCTCTGAACTCCTCCTATCTTGCTACCTTTGTGAGGTCCAACTGTTCCCGCTGCTCATTGCTGTCAATCTTTCAAACCTGTCCTCATTCTAGCATTTACCTGTTGGGTTCAACTCGGGGGCTCCTGTCATATGCATTACAGAACTTGTTACTTTCAAAATATGCCATCTTGCAGTGTGAATATCTGATGTACTTATTTGTCTTATATCCCAACTAGACTGCAAACTCTTTCAATACTTGACTCATTTGGTGAACATCCACAAATGTGTAATTTAAAAAATGCATCATTTTGGATGCTGAAACTGGTATGCGCAGTCACCACTGTAGTCACTGGAGTTAATGAGAATATTTTATTATGTACTGGGCATAATTTTAAATTTCTTACATGTTTAATTCATGAGATTGGTATCATCCTTCATGGTTTGCTTTCTCTCACATCCCGTATCGAATCCATCCAACTCAATCGACTCTACCTTGAAGAGAGACCTGGGCTTCTCCTCCTTCTCACCGAATGGACTCGCACCATCCTGGTTCCAGGCTCCATCATATACCTCCTCACTACTGCAGTAGCCTCCTAATCGGTATAGTCTTTTTAAAGCGTCAAGTCGTACTTTTCTGTTCAAAACCCTGTGGTGGTCACTGACTTCACTCAAAATAAAAAGCAGGGATCCCTGGGTGGCGCAGCGGTTTGGCGCCTGCCTTTGGCCCAGGGCGCGATCCTGGAGACCCCAGATCGAATTCCACATCGGGCTCCCGGTGCATGGAGCCTGCTTCTCCCTCTGCCTGTGTCTCTGCCTCTCTCTCTCTCTGTCTCTGTGACTATCATAAATAAATAAAAATTTAAAAAAAATAAAAAAAAAATAAAAAGCAGTTCTTTGTGTCCTACAAGACCCTATGTGATCTTCCTCGTCCCTCCATCACATGAACCCCATCTCCGGCCTCCTGCCTTGTTCGCTCTGCTCCCACCACACCCGCCGGCCCTGCTCTGGCACCAACACGTGACAGGTGCAGGGCCTTGCTTGGCTCTAGCTTTTCCTCCTGCCTGGGGCGCAGCCTAGTCGCCCACAGCTAACTGTCCTCTTTTAGGTTGGCTGATTCCCACCTTCCCAGCAGGTCCTAGCTTGCCTTTCCCCCTACTCCGAGTCCTCCCCACTTCCTGAATGCTTTCAGTCTCTACTTTCGTTTTTCACGCCACTTATCCCTTTTTTAACGTCCCGAAGAACTTCTCTTTTAACCTGCATGTTGTCTGCTCTACCCACCCGCCGTAGGCGCCAGGAGGATGGGGATCCCCGTTTTATTCACGGATGTGTCCCAGAGCCCAGTCAGCGCCTGGTGCAGGAGAGGCCTCCAACAAAGGCCCAGCGCGTCACTGCAGGCTGGCGTTTCCTTCTGCAAGGCCAGTGTCCTCCGGGGGGCCTTCTCCGGCTTCCCGGCTTCCCGGCTTCCGCGCCACGCGTAAGGCCCAAATCGGAGGGAGCTTCGCGGCCAGGCGGCTAGGTCCAGGCTGCGGTCTGCCGCACGGAAGCCAGTAAGGTCAAACCAAACAAACGAGACACTACAGGTGCCGTGAGTTTCCTGCAGGTGGCCCAGGAAGGAAAGGCCAACTTCTTGTCCCCCTGCAGGTTCAAAGGGCTTCGGTGTGAGCGCGCGTAAGGCGGGACGTTCTCCTCCCGGGGCAGGGGCAGGGGCAGGGGCAGACGCCGCCGCCGCCGCCGCCGCCGCCGCCCGTGCCCCTCCCCGGGCGGCTTCAGGGCCCCCACTTAGGTGGTCAGGCCGCGCCCAGGCAGCCTCGCCGGCCAGGCCAGGAGGTCGCCGTCGCAGGGACAAGACGGCGATGCGGAGCCGCGCCGCGCCCAGGAGTCCCGCAGGCGGCCGCGCGGGGGGCGGCGCGGGGCGGGGCGGCGGACGGGCGGGCGGCGGACGGGCGGCGAGGCGGACAGGCGGCGAGGCGGCCGCCCGCGCGAGGCCCCGGGGCGCGTCACGGCGGCGCGGCGACCACCCCGCGGCCCCGCCCCCGCCCCCGCCCGCGCCCGCGCCGCGCCGCGCCGCGCCGCGCCCGCCGCACGCACGCGCACTGCGCCCGGCATGAGGGTCGCTGCTCTGATCAGGTAACGCGGCGCCGCAGCGGCCTGCCTGCGCCCCTGCCCGCCTCCCGTCCTCTCCTGCTCGTCGGTGGCGGCTGCGGCCCCCGCTTTCGGCCGCGTGGATGAGCGACTGTGCGGGGCGGCGCGTCGGGGCCTGCGGGGAGAGACGGGGTCGTGGGGCTGTCGCCCCGCCGGGCGTGGCTCGCGGCCGGCCCCGCGCTCGCGCTCCTCCCCGCCGGCCCGGCCCCGCCTCTCGGGTTGTCGGGCTTCAACCTCGGAGCCGGCCGGGCGGCGGCGGCGTCAAGGCCCGGTGCTGGCAGGGTCTCCTGCCCGAGCGCCGGCGGCACGACTCTGCCCCGGCTCGGGGTCGCGTTCTTAAAAAGTGTGCCGGGCAATGACGCTAGAGAGCCGCGGCTTCACTCCCCGCAGCCCCGCCCGTGGGTCGTTCTGCGCTGCCTCCGGGTCCACCTACTTCCCGCAGCTCTGAGTAGCCCCACCCCCCACTGGAGGCCGCCCCCCCACCCCCCACCTGCGTCGGGGTTGCTGAGGACCAAGCTGTGTGGTGCCTTGGGGCTCAGTACAGGAAAGGGGTCTCTTCCCTCGGGATGGAGATGGGCTTGTATCCCTTTTAGCCTAAATCAAGTTGCATTTGCTACAGACAACTTTAAGTGCTTTTAGATTGGCCCTGGTCTATTCCGAAAGAAGGTTGAAGTCTCACAGTGCCCCGTATTGGGGTGTCTAAAGTCAGTCCTCAGATAACCAAAGACAGGCTACTTTAAATGTTTCCACATGCAATCTGTAAAGTGAAGCAGAAGCAAATATGGTGACATTAAAAAGAATTTAGGCTGCAGTACTTGCACATTTATGTAATGAGATTTGGACCTGTATGGAGGATCTGAGATAGGCCACAGCCGTGTTTGCTTCCGAAAGCACGTTGGAGAGTCCGTGAACGTTTCTGTTCAGTGTCCTGGTGAATTGACACTGGCTGACCATAGTGGCCTAGTAAGAACTCTGGATGTGACATTCTAATGCCTTCTGCAGTGACTGGAATATTCCGATTTACTTTATTTCAGTACCATTTTTTGGACTCTATAACGTCAAAATTGTTATTCAGTAAATTTCTTCTGTTTCCGACCCCTGTGGTCTTTATTTGATAAAATAGACAATAATAAAAAGTAGCCCAGGCAATAAGTAATTCACACCATACGCAATTTGCCAAAAGTCGAGCGGTTGAAGTAAGACACACCAGCTGAAGATTCAGATCTTTGAAGGAAGGATAGGAGATTGCTGTAGTCCATTATAGTGAATATTCAGTAATGTGCATATATTACTCATGATAAAAAAAAAGCAAGTCACTTAAAAATGGCAATGCTGGAAAATTCTTGCTGAACCGTAAGATCTGTATTAATGTTAGGAGACATGCTGTGAGTATGAATCTATAACAATTTTTAAATATGAATGTGAGTGCCTATATAATATATACATTTATATGAATATACTCTTGAATATATATGAATTTGAACTTAAATACAGTGAATCCACTTCTAATATATCTTGTGTGTGTACTAAAATGGGAGATGGAATATGTTTGTGTGCTTTAAAGAATAAGTGAAACCAAGATTCTCACATATCTCTAGCACAGAAATAACATTATTCTCCCTAATAACACAAAAGGTTGAATTATTCAATTTTATAGTTGAATGAGTCCTTGAAGATTAAACCATTCTCTAGTTTTATAATGAAGCATGTACCTAAGCACACTGAGTAACTTTGCATATTACACCAGAGTTGGGAACTAAAATTCCGATATTTTGTAGGACTTCTCACCCAACATATTGCTTATGTACTTCGTAATGTTCTGAGAGGTAAGTTGCTCAGCATTTCCCAAACCTTTTGTTCTTACAGTATTTGTTGGACAGTAGTGTTCCATAGAACACACTTTGGGAAATACAGTTTTAATACCATATTTGAAATTTTGACATATTTTCAAATGAATTATAAAGCTAAGTTCTGGTTGTGGATGTACACCCTTTAATCTTTAATATTCTAAAGAATTAGAGTAGTGGTTGTATACTCTTTAAATATTCTAAATAGTCTAAAGAATTAGTTAATTTTTTATTTTTTTTTTTGTCCTGAGAAAATAGAGTGAAGTTCAAATAGGCGAAGTCGTGGAAGACATATTAAGGAAATATCAGAGTCTGAGGAAAGGGAGCATGATGTATAACTTCACTATGCCTCTTGCGGTCTCCCCATGAGAAGTTCTGGAATGACAGTTTCTGATTGGAATGTAGTAGAGGCAGATAAATGTCCGGAACTAAAGTAAAAGGCAAAAAGGGCCAGCTTCTGGCCCTTTCAGAAGAGACAAGCAGTCTCTTCTGAAAAGTTTCTTAGGCTGTGAATATGTCTGACCGTTGCCTGGAGGTACGTACACTTGCAGATTTTAGGTAAAGATTAGAAAGAATGGGACAGGAGGAGGAAACAGAGAGGCAATGATAAAATAAAGGAAGAAACATGTATAGAGAGAAGCAATAGAATTAAATTCCCAATTTAAATCAAAATAGAGGTTGCCCTTCAACCTTGTTATAGATGAACTTGGCATAAAGGTTGCCATTCAATTTTGTTATAGTTGAAACTACTTCTCTTGACTAAGTGATCTGGCCCTACCTTCAGTAGATTTGGTCGTAGAATTTAGAAGTTTCTTTCAGTCTGTTTATTAGCTCTAAGGCTCAAGCTTTATCCTGCCATCATCTATATAGTGACGGCTGAAGTCCTGATGGGACTGATGTTTAACTTCATCAGTGTAATTCAGCATTTTGTTTTCTATCTGTGCAGAATGTGAACCCACCAAGTACATCAGATTTGTCATTAGATTGGATCTCAAATCTTTAATCTGGGCCTTTAAGTTGGTGATGGTAGCAAATTTTTAGATTTCGTCTAGTAGAACAGAAGAGTTGTTTTTCCTACTTTTCCATAGAGAATCTCATCTAAGGAATATATGCAATACTTGTTTAGCTAAAATTTAAAATTAGATATTTTTTTAAATTTTCAAAGCACTTTGTATATAAAGGAAAGCCACTATTATAAACCAAAGAGTTATCATATTTTGTTTGGAATGATCTTTGTTATAATGGCACATATCTCTTGTGAGTAGTGACCTTAGACATTCAGATTCATTTGCTCAGTTTGCTTAGGCTATGGAAATTATATGTGTTTTTTTTTTTTATTTTAATTGTGTAACAGTCCCTCAAGTATTCTGAAAAATTGAACAGATGTATTTTGATATCTAATGATTCTGTGTTTAATAATGGTCAGTAACCTGATATTTATGTTTTTATTTCTTTTTTAGTGGTGGGAAGGATAGCTGTTATAATATGATGCAATGCGTTGTTGCTGGGCATCAAATTGTTGCTTTAGCAAATCTGAGACCAGCTGAAAACCAGGGTAAGCGTATACCTTTATTGAGAAGTTCTCTAAATGGCTGGAATTCCAAGTTCATAATTGCGTTCTATTGTGTGCAACATGCAAAGATGTAAAGGGAGCTAATACATATTTAGCACCTAAGTAGATGTTAGGTTCTCTGCTGTTTTTGATTACATATCCTTTATTTTTCATAAGAACACCTGGAGATTTATGAGACAGGAACACTGAGAGTCATAGTTTTATAAATTTGTCCAAGGTAAATAGCTAGAACAAACTTGCAGAGATGAGACTTAAACCTTAAATCTCCTTACTTCAGAATGTAATGCTGTTCCTTCACAACACATTTCCAAGTGTTTTAACCAACATACACTAAATAAGATACAACTTTCTGGAGCTTGGAAAGTAAGACACGTATTCGTAAATGATCCATCTTTTGTGTAAGCTAAACATGTCAGACTTGAAAGAGGCATAAAGAAACACATTTCTGCTTTTTATTTGCTTGTCATAATAAGGACATCCACAAATAATCCTTAGACCTCATTTAAGCTATATTTTTCAGTTTTCTTCCCAATGAAATTTTTTTTCATCAGAAATTTTTCGTCCCTGTCTCCTTGTCTGTGTCCAGGTTTCCTCTATAGATAAGGTCACAAGTCCTATTGGATCAAAAGTCCACCCTAAGAATCTCATTTTAACTAAGTACATCTGCAATGACCCTATTTTCAAATAAGATCACATTTTGAACTATGGAGGTTAGGATTCAACCTTCAACAATTTCTTTTATTTTTTCAGATCTGATTGACACATAGCATTGTATTAGTTTCAGCTGTACAACATAATGATTTGGTATCTGTATATATTGTGAAATGATTACCACAATAAGTTTAGTTAACATCTATCACCACACCTGGCCATACTTTCCCCCCCGCCCCCCCAATTAGAATTAAAAAAAAAATCACCAATTTGCATTTTATATTCTTCCATTATACCCATATAACTATAGATATTAACTATGTTAAGGTATAATAGGGAGAAATTAATACTTGTCTTGCCTTGATTTAATACTGCTTCTCCACATGGCTTTTTTAGTAAGATCTTTTTATCATCCCCCTTTACTCAGCTTTTTTCAAGACTGTGCTTTTGCTCTATTGTTATTTTAGGATGAATTAAATGAGTAGTATATGTGAAAACACTAATTAGAGTTTCTGGCATGAAGTAAGTAAGCATCCAGTAAATTTAGTTGAATCTGAATTTAGTGCTAAATATGTCCCTCCCTCCCTCCCTCCCTCCCTCCCTCCCTCCCTCCCTCCCTCCCCTCCCCTCCCTTCCTTCCTTCCTTCCTTCCTTCCTTCCTTCCTTCCTTCCTTCCTTCCTTCCTTCCTTCCTTCCTTCCTTCCTTCCTCAGGGCTGCCAGTCTGTTGAATTTTGTTTGTATATCATTTAACAGTTATTGTCTATTTATTTTGTCTTTGATTTTTATCCCCAAATAGATTGCTTATAAGATTCTTGAGAAGAAGGTCATATCTTGTATGTTTCTTTAATTGTTCCTCAGGACTTGGAACAGCTCTTTGCCTCTAAGAGGCATTCACTCAGTTACTGGTGGACAGATGAATGATGAACTAACTAGAGTTAGGCCTGGAAGAGTGAGTAGTTATTTCAGCCAGATATTTGAATTTTCTTTGCTTCATAATTAGGATCTATGTAATGCCAGAATTGAAGTGGGAAGATAGAGATTAGAAATGTTTTATAGGAAGAAATAGAAAACAGGTCTTCTAGGGGGTTAGGGGTAAACATACACTCTAGGACTTTGCACTAGGATTTCAGTGATAAATAAAAATAGCATTTTAGAAATGAGGTGTTTGGAAAATGACCTCCTTTTTCTGACTTTAAATAAATAGAAAACTCCTTGATTATGGGTGTGTGGGAACTATCCCATAACTACTATATTATTAAAATAAAAAAAGCAGAATTTTATTACTGGTTTATGTTCTGTTGCAAAAAGAAAAAAAATTTTCTTTTTTCTTGTAGCTTATCAGGCAAGTGGGTTTTTTAATCTTTTTATCTGGGAGGTCTTGGTACTTAAAAGGCATAAGTTTATATAATATATAATCATACAGTGATATAATTTCCCTCCCTGGAATTTTGATCTTGTCTTAAGCTTTTCTACTTGAATTATTACAGTTACTTTGTACTGAATCATTAATGTATAATCTTCCACGTACTCATGGTTCATTGGCAGGGTGGGTAAAATGATAAGCAAAGTGTATCTCTAAATTATATCTCAGAATGGTATGGAGACATTTACTTAGAATACTATTAATGAGAAAAAAAATCAATAGTAAATGGAATTAAAATATTATGAAGTAAAAGCTGGAAAATCAACTGAAACTATAGTAATTGTACTGAAAAACAATGGATGGTTGTGGGTTGGTAGATGGAGAGGGTTTAGCTAATCTTGATTTAAAGTCAGCAGGAAGTTGGGTGATTATTGACTGTTTCATTGATTGACTTCTTTCCCACCCATACATGTTGTAAAAGGAACCTTAATGACTAATGACTGGTAGAGAGGACTCCAGTATAAAATTGGTTAGTGAATTCATGGCACTAGGTTTTCAGTGGGTAGTTTGGAAAGGAATTTATTCCCAACTCTGGGGATAATGTGAACTTGACATAAAATTCATAAACCATCTCTTTAAATTTGTTCTAAGAACTTTTGTGGCATGTTAATTGAGGTGCTTCAGGCAACAGTGGAGCCTTTGGTTTTATTTGATGTCATACCATTGTTGCAATGTAAGTTCCATTAATACAAGTTACATTGTGGTTAGGACTAAATGGAGCCTTAAAGGAAGATTGTTTTCTAGGTGTTTGAAGTCAGTAATATGCTACTGCTGTTGTTGTTTTTTTAAAGTCTTATTTATCCGAGAGAGAGAGAGAATGAGAGAGAGAGACTGAGAGCACGTGAGTGAGGGGAGTGGCAGGGAGAGGGAGAGAGAGAATCCCAAGCAGACACCCCACTGAGGTGTGGAGCCTGACAGGGCCTTGAGACCTGACAGGAGCTGAAATCAAGAGTCTGATGATCAACTGACTGAGCCACCCAAGCACCCCAGTCACTAAAATGTTTAATTGTGCTAAAGGAACTTCTCAAGAAGTTTCTTGCTAAGAAAAACAAAAAAAAAAAAAAAAGAAAAAAAAAAAAGAAGTTTCTTGCTGAGAAGCTCAATTCTTTAAATAGATTAATTCAGTTGTATCAATATTCTGTAAAACTGATACATTTAATTAAAGATCCAGTGTAAATCTGAGGTAAAGATAAGCTGAAAAGTTATTAGATGACTTTGGCTATATCTCTACTTCCTCCTGTGACCAGGAGTAGACAGATATGTAGTAATAATGTGAGTACATGGAAGCCAGTCTGCTGTGTGCATCGGGTTCAGAGCTGGTGGGCTAAAATGTGATGGCATATAGTGATGGTTTTGATTACTAAAGGGCTTTTAAAATAGCAGTTTTTCATCCATTTTTATGCGTTATTCTTCATACCTTCACTGGATATTCTTGGCATATATGCATCCATACATGTATCCAGACATATATGTCAAACAAATTGTGTTTTTTTTTGTTTTAGTATTCTTTTTTTAACTTACTAACATATTATGAACATCTTCTGTGTCATTAAGCATTATCCCATCACAGCATTTCCTAGATATTTTCTTTGAAACAAATACCTGACGGCTGTCTAGCTTTTTCAACACCATTTTTTGAAGAGACTGTCCTTTCCCCAATGTATATTCTTGGCTTCTTTGCAGTAAAGTAAGTGACCATAGATGTGTGGGTGTATTTGTGGGCTCACTATTCACTGATCTGTGTGTCTGTTTTTATGCCAGTACCATATTGTTTTGATTACTATAGCATTGTTGTATAGTTTGATATCAAGGAGCATGATACCTCCTTGTTTGTTCTTCTTTCTCAAGGTTGGTTTGGCCATTCAGGATCTTTTGTGGTTCCATATAAATTTTTTTTAAGATTTTATTTATTTATTAATGACAGAGAGATAGAGAGAGGCAGAGACACAGGCAGAGGGAGAAGCAGGCTCCATGCAGGGAGCCCGATGTGGGACTCGATCTAGGGTCTCCAGGATCACACCCCGGGCCAAAGGTGGCGCTAAACCACTGGGCCACCAGGGCTGCCCCCATATAAATTTTTTAATTATTTGGTCTAGTTCTGTGAAAAATGTCATGGGAATTTTGATAGGGATTGCATTGAATCTATAGATTGCTTTGGGTAGTATGGACATCTTAACTATGTTAATTCTTCCAGCCCATGAGCATGAAATATCTTTCCATTTATTTGTGTCCTCTTCAGTTTCTTTCACCAATATCTTTATAGTTTTCAGTGTGCAGGCCTTTCACCTCCTGGTTAGATTTATTCCTAGGTATTTTATTTTTGATGCAATTGTAAATGGAATTGTTTTCTTAATTTCTCTTTCAGGTGGCTTGTCATTAGTGTATAAAAATGTGACAAGTTTTTGTATACTCATTTTGTATCCTGCAACTTTTCTGAATTCATTCATTAGTTCTAATAGTTTTTTTTTTTTTTTGCAGAGTCTGTAGGGTTTTATGTATGTAGTATCATGTCATCTGCAAATTGTGACAGTTTTACTTCTTCCTAATGTGGATTGTTGTTGTTGTTGTTCTTGCTTAATTGCTGTGACCATGGCTTCCAGTTCTGTGTTGAGTAAAAGTGATGAGAGTGGGGAGGCAACTGAGTGGCTCAGTTAGTTAAGCATCCAAGTCTTGATTTTGGCTTAGGTCATGATCTCATGGGTGGTGGGATCAAGCCCCGTGATGGGCCCTGTGTTCAGCATGAGTCTGCTTGAGATTTTCTGTCTCTGCCCCTTTCCCCACTCACACACACACAATGTCTCTCTCTCTCTCTCTCTCTCAAATAAATAACAACTTTTTATAAAAGTGATGAGAGTGGATGTCATTGTCTTATTCCAATCCTAGAGGAAAAGCTTTCAACTCCTTACCATTGAGTGTGATGTCAGCTGTTGTCTTGTCATATATAGCCTTTATTATGTTGAGGTACATTCCCTCTATATCCATTTTGCTGAGAAGTTTTATAGTAAATGGATGCCAGATCTTGTCAAACTTTTTTTTTTTTTTTTGCATCTGTTGAGGTGATCATATGATTTTTATTCTTCATTTGTTCATATGATGCATCGTGTTAATTGATGTCCAGATATTGAACCATCTTACTACCCTGGAGTAAATCCCACTTGATCATAGCATATGTTCCTTTTAATGTATTGTTGAATTCATTTGGCTAATATTTTGTTGAAGATTTTTGCATCTATGTTCATTAGGGGTATTTGGCTTATTGTTTTTTGTTTTGTGCAATTTTACTATGGTTTGTTGTCAGGGTAAAGCTGGCCTTGTAAAATGAGCTTGGAAGTGTTCTTAAGTTTTTTGAAGAAATTTGAGAAGGATAAGTATAAAATCTTTTTTGAATGTTTGGTAGAATTTACTACCAAACATTTGGTCCTGGACTTTTGTTTGTGGGACATTTTTTATTCCTCATTCAATCTCCTTACCTATTTATCAGGGTCTTCAGATTTTCTATTTCTTCATGATTCAGTCTTGGAAGACTGTATGTTTCTAAAAATTTATCCATTTCTTCTACATTGCCCAATTTGTTGGCATATAATTGTGCTTAGTAACTCTTATGATTCTTTGTATTTCTGTGACATCAGTTGTAACATGTCTTCTTTCATTTCTGATTTTATTTATAAGAAGACCTCTTATTTTGTTGCTGAATCTAGCTAAAGTTTTGTCAGTTTTGTTTACCTTTTCCAAGATAATTTCATTGATCTTCTCTTTTGTCTTATTAGTCTATATTTCATTTATTTACGCTCTACTCTTTATTGTTTCCTTATTTCTACTAACTTTGGCCTTTGTTTATTCTTTTTCTAGTTCTTTAGATGTTAAGTTAGGTAGTCTATTTGAGATCTGTCTTGTTCTTGAGGTAGGCCTGTATTGCTATGAACTACCCTCTACTAGCTGCTTTTGCTGCATCTCATAGATGTTGGATTGTTATTGTTGTATTTCCATTTTTATTTGTCTCAAGGTATTTTTTGACTTATCCCTTTGACATCTTTATTGACCCATTAGTACAGTAATATGTTGTTTAATCTCCACATACTTGTGATTTTTCCCGTTTTCTTTTTGTAATCGATTTCTCGTTTTCATACCATTGTAGTCAGAGAAGATGCTTGATATTATTTCAGACTTGTTAAATTTATTGAGATTTTTTTGTGGTCTAACATGTGATCTATCCTGGAGAATGTTCCATATGTACTTGAGAAGAATGTGTGTATTCTGCTTTTGGATGGGATGCTCTGTATGAATCTATCAAATCCATCTTGTCTGTTGTGTCATTTAAGGCTGATGCTTCCTTGTTGATTTTTCTCTGTGGATAATCTATTTATTGTTATAAGTGGAGGTATTAAAGTTCTCCACCATTATTGTATTGCTGTTAATTTCTCCTTTTGGTCTGGTAATATTTGATCTGGTAGTATTTAGGTATTTAGGTGCTTCTGTTGGTACATAAATATTTACAAATTTTCTATCATCTTTTTGGATTGACACTTTAATCATTGTATGATGTTCATTGTCTTTTGTTATAGTCTTTGTTTTAAAGTCTGTTTTGTCAGATACAAGTATAGCAGTACCACTTTTCTTTATGTTTCCATTTGTATGGAATATCTTTTCTATCACTTTACTTTCAGTCTTTGTGTGTCCTAAGATCTAAAGTTAGTCTGTTTTAGGCAACATATAGATGAATCTTGTGTTTTTTTATTTTTTTTTAGATTTTATTTATTTATTCATGAGAGAGAGAGAGAGAGAGAGAGAGAGAGAGGCAGAGACACAGGCAGAGAGAGAAGCAGGCTCCATGCAGGGAGCCCAACGTGGGACTCGATACTGGGTCCCCAGGATCATGCCCTGCGCTGAAGGTGATGCTAAACTGCTGAGCCACCCGGGCTGCCCTATATTTTTTTAATCCATTCAGTCATACTGGGTCTTTTGATTATACAATGTGGTCCATTTACATTTAAAGTAATTATTGATAGGTATATAACTTATTGTCATTTTGTTAAGTTTCCTATCTTTTTGTAGTTTCTCTCTGTTACTTTTTTCTTTTCTTGCTGTTTTCCCGTCTGGTTTAATGCCTTTTTTTAGTGTTATGTTTATTTCTTTCTTACTATCTTTTGTGTACCTATTGTAGGTTTTGGTTTTGGGTTGCCATGAGGTTCATATATACATAATAGTCTATATATAGCAGTCTGTTTTAAGTTGATAGCAACTTTGAGTATATTCTAAAAGCTACATTCCCTCCCCCACATTTTATGTTTTTAATATTATATTGTAGATCTTTTAATTTTGTATATCCCTTAATTGACTAATGTAATTACAGTTAATTTTTCTACTTTTGCTCTTTAACCTTTAAACTGATCTTCTAAGTGGTTAATTCACTACCTTTACTACATATTTGCCTTAACCCATTAGATTTTTACTTCCATATGTTTTCTAGTTATTAGATAGTACCTTTTCTTTATACTCTAAAGAAATCCCTTTAAAATTTCTTGTAAGGCCAGCTTAGTGGTGGTAAACTCCTTTAGTTTTTCTTGTCTGAAAGACTCATTATCTTTCCTTCAGTTCTGTGATAATTTTGCTAGGTAGATTATTCTTGGTTGGAAGGTTTTTTTTCCCTCTTTCAGCACTTTGTGTATATTATAATACTCTCTATTGGCCTGCAAAGTTTCTGCTAAAAATCAGCTGATAGTTCCCTTGTATGTAACTAGTTGTTTTTTTTCCTTGATGCTTTTAATGTTCTTTATCTTTACCTTTTGATATTTTAATTATTTTATGTCTTGGCACAGATATATTTGGGTTCATCTTATTTGGAACTCTCTTTGATTTCTGAACTTCAAAGTCTATTTCTTCAGGTTATGGAAGTTTTCAGCCATTATTTCTTCAATAAGTTTTGTCTCTTCTACTTCTAAGACCTCAGTAATGGCAATATTACCCTACATGTTGTCTCCTAAGTCATTTTTGCTCCTTAATTAATATTTATTTATTTATTTATTTATTTATTTATTTATTTGCTGCTTTTTTTTGGTGAGTTCAAATGCTTTGTCTTCCAGCCCACTGATTCCTTGTTCTACGTCTAGTCTGCTATTGAACCCTTGTAGCGTATTTTTCAATTCAGATATTGTATTCTTCAGTTCTGTGACTTTTCTTTGGTACTTTCTTAATATTTTCTGCCTCATTGTTGAAGTTTCATTGTGCTCATCCATTCTTCTTTTACGTGCAGTGAACATCTTTATGAATACTACTTTGGACTCTTTATCAGGTAAATTATTTAACTCTGTTAATATGTTTTTCTGATGTTTTTTTCTTGTTCTTTCATTTGGAACCTATATCTCTGTTTCCTTATTTTGCCTTACTGTATGTGTTTGTTTCTGTGTATTTGATGAAACAGCGACCTCTTCAGTCTTGAAGGAGTGGCCTCTGTAGGAGATGAACCTTGTTGTTCAACTTTGTCCTAGCTCTTGTTTGTCTTTTGAACTTTTGTTCATCTTTTGAACTTTGCCATAGCTCTTGCTCATCTTTTGAACTTTTGTGATTAAGTAGACTGATTTATTTTTGATAAGTCTCCATTGTTGAAAGTGTGCCAAGACCTGTCAGTGTTTCACATGGAGTGATTTAAGTCAAGACCTAGTTTCAAATAATTGAAAACCGGGTCCTCAGCAGCTTTTAAATATGCAAATGTATACATTTCTGTGGGACCACAGATGTAAAGTCTGCTGCCAGACTAGACAATCTGGAGGTATCTCCTGGGAAACAGTTACAAAAAGCAGGGTTTTGACAAGTGTATAATCTTCTTTCTGGGAGGTACAAGTGAGTTATGACCAGGCCATAGGAGAGCTCATACAGGATATCTTTCTGCCTGTAGTCCTTGAGAGCACCTCTGTCATCTCTAGGTATGTGACTAACATGAAGCCTGTCCCTCAGGTTGAAGCTCCAGGACAAGTAGATGGGCCTTTTTCATAGGCAGACTTAGGATAAGTTTTAGTCTGCTCCCTGTGTGTTGCTGTGGATAGCCTGTGCAGAACCATCTTTCTCATTTTTATAGTCCTATAGGGCCCAGAAACAGAAGCCCATCTGGCCATCAGGTTCAGGTGATCAAGGGGTGTACCTTTTGTGGACTGTGCTTGGTGGCCAGCTTTAGTGGGGCTGTAGGAGAATGCCAAAGGTGAGCTGTTCATGTTTTTAGTGATGCAGGGGAAGAGTGCTGGATGCAAAGCTTTAGCAAGATGTGGGAGGAGCACTGGGGTGGGATATGCCCGCAGCTTTGGCAATGCAGGAAGAGTGTTGGAGATAGCTGGGAAAGAGCCCTGAGGGAGGGGCTTGCCCATTACTTTACCCATGTTGGTGAAAGTATTGGGGGCCAGACACCTGCTCTTGCCACCAGTACTTGCAAGGTAGAGAAATGGGGAGTGGGAAAATAGTGTTCACTATTTCCAAAGAAAGTCCTAACTTGTCCTAAATTGTCGCTGCCCCCTTTAGTAAACACTTTTCCGTTAGCAGATGAGTCTTCACATATAATCCAGTCATTTCTCAAACTGCTGCCTTTGTGCTGGTTCCTGGGAGGAGTGAGTCATTGTGCAAGGTCCTCAAAAGGGGTATCTCAAATCCCTGTAGTCACCCAGTCCTCCTGGGTCTATGGCCCATTGGTTTTCAAAGCCAGATGTTTTGGGGCCTTGTCTTTCCAGTGCAGGTCCTACAGGGTTGGGGTGTCAGCTAGTATATACCCCTCACTTCTCAGGGAGAGGCTTCAGTATTGTGAGATCCTTCCCTGTTGTAGGTCACGCTGGGGTCTGAGGTGAGATCGGGTCACTGCTTCTGCTACCCACCTTGATGTGGCCCTTTTATACCTTGTCATGAAGGGAGCTATGCAGCTAGAAATTCAACAGGAATTATTCCTTTTTTTTTTTTTTTTTAATTTTCATTTATTTATGATAGTCACAGAGAGAGAGAGAGAGGCAGAGACACAGGCAGAGGGAGAAGCAGGCTCCATGCACTGGGAGCCCAATGTGGGATTCGATCCCGGGTCTCCAGGATCGCGCCCTAGGCCGAAGGCAGGCGCCAAACCGCTGCACCACCTAGGGATCCCAACAGGAATTATTCCATATGTAACTGTAGTTTTAGTATGTCTGAGGAAGGAGGTGAGGTTAGGGTCTTCTTATGCAGCCATTTGGACTGCCTCATAATTTATATATTTTTATATGTCTTATTGAAATACTGAATATAAAATATATCAAGAGCATGTAATTTATTTTTATAAATATTTGTCACTTGTTAACCAAGTAGCTATTAAGAAAGGTTTTTATCTACAACTGTAGATGACTTTGTACATAACCTTGAATGATTTGAGAAACACTTATGTAATAAAATCTTTAATTGAATAAACTAATCAAAATTTATTGGCTATATTATTCTCTTTAAACATTTATTGTATATAGTTTTAAAAATTTATATATATTTGTAATTAGCAGTAGAGAGATGACTAGAGCTGATGTGAACTGGATGTAGTTATGGACAAATATGCAACTCTTCCATTTTATTTCACTTCATAAATGCAGAGAGGTATAGTGTAGTGAGTCTCTAAGCAATAAAACTCAGATGGACTTTCAAATCCCCTTTCTTTTTCACTCTTGTTTTACTGATTATTTCCATTTTCATTGTTGCAGTGGGGTCAGATGAACTGGATAGCTACATGTATCAGACAGTGGGTCATCATGCCATTGATTTGTATGCAGAAGCGATGGCTCTTCCCCTCTATCGCCACACCATAAGAGGAAGGAGTGTGGATACAGGAAGAGTGTACACAAAATGTGAAGGTGATGAGGTTGAAGATCTCTATGAGCTTTTGAAACTTGTTAAGGTATGCCTGGTAACCAATTACATTAAAACTGAATTATTAGAAATAATTAATTAACTACTGTTAGTAGCCTGACTATTCTTTGAAAAGATATTTTGTCTTTTTGGATAGAAAAGAAAACTTACTATGCCTTTATATTAAGTACAATTTAAAAATAAAACTTTTGGTATAGTTTGGCATTCAGGATTGTCAAATGATATTTAATTAAGTTTTTCTTAGGATTTTGAAACTGATGACCTTTTAATCATTTACTTTATTTATTTATTTATTAGCAAATAGTTATTGAATGCCTACTATGTGCTTGGTATATATAGTTCTAGCACTGGAGATAGGGCAATGAACAGATCAGACAAAGCTTTGTTCTGCTGGAACTTATTTTCCAGTGGAAGTAGACAGAAAATAGACAAGCAAATCATATGCTTGGTGGTGAAGAGTGCTATGGAAGAAGAATGAAATAGTCAAGATGATAAGGAGTAATGACAAGGGATGGTCATACAAGACCTTTCTTATATGGTGAAATTTAAATAGACCTAATGAAAGTAAGAGACTGAGCTTTGCTTAAATCTAGTAAGAGAGGTCTAAATTAAATACTTAAGTCCCCGTACATAAGAGTTTAAGAGCCCTTGTTTATTCATTGTTAATTTTTCTAAAGAGAAAATATAGGAGAGAAAGTCAAGGACTCATATATCTAATAGGTACTATATTTAATACATGTTAATTTTTATTTTATTCTAAGCCATTATCTTTTCATTCTCATTGATATGGTAGTTAACTATTTGAATATATTCTGTATTCTTCTTAATATTAATTTTTTTCATTCAGGTATAGTCAACTCATACAAGGCATATCTAATAAAATAGAGAATTTAAGCTGATATTTCCTGCTTGTCTTAGCATATTCTCACAAAGGAGAGGAAGATTTCTGTCCCTTCTATCAAAGGACATTGAATTTCATTTTCTCATTCTTCAGAGAAGTTCAGCTTTTCAAAAGTTATGTTATGAACTATTGTCATGAAAATTTGCTGGTCTCAAATGGCTACTCCGGTGTTAAACTTTAAATTTGATGCTGATCACAGCTTAACCAATTAAGGATTTGGATTAATAAAAACATATGAAGCACTTCAATTTTAAAGTTTGCTTGATTAAAACATTTCTCATTTTGTATTTCAGAACATTTTCATTTTTTATTTACCCTTTAAAAAAGAAACTGGTAGAGAAGACTTTTGGAATGATGCCATAAATTACTGTTTAGTTATGGATAGCATAAGAAGTAGATATTTTTCAAAGGATATTGCAGAGACGTCATTTCTTTGCTGTGGGAAGATACATACTAATAACTATTTTGATTATCAAATAAGAGGGAAAGGCATAAAAGTTTCACTTTAAATGGTCCTCTCTCTCTGCAAATAAGATCTTGACATTGTTGACTTTAAGGTGTGAAATACTGAGTGCAAAGTCTGCATTTTTAAAATTTCTTTTTCAGGGTTCAAAGAAATTGGGTACTAAATTTTTAGCATAAACTGATATTACAAAATGGTGGGACTCACATGAGAAATAATTGGATTGTTTAAAAATCACTGATAACTGATAACTTTGGAAAAGCTATGTGATAATAACAGCCTTCCAAGAAAGGGAAAGATAATAAATTACTGATCAATTTAATTAAAAATGGGCAGATTAGTAGTAATTAAGAAGAAATTTCCCTTTCGATCCATGCTGTCTTTGGAGAAATGGATGCTTTGCCATTATCTTTATAGTAACCATCAGTTATGACATAAATTAATGCTAATGTTAAATCTTGACAACTGCTTTGGAAGTTCGTACATGATAATTATAACTATAGTTGAAAGAGATGTTATCAAGTTGTCGGGACTAAATAGTTCCTTCTTTTTCTGTACAGAAATATTAATTTTACTATAGAGTATTTTAAGGACATAAATATTGGAAATATATTGCTTTTATGGAAGAGATTGTATAACTCTAGCCTTATACAAGGCTTTTATAGTTAGACCATTTATGAAACACTGGTGTAAAGATTCCAATAGAGGTTTTACATATTCTAACGAACAATTGAATAATTATGGAAAAAAATGAATCTAGAAGAGCTATAATTCTTCAAGTTAGTGCTCACTCATTCTAAGAAAAAGATGGAATTGAATTTTTTAGTCCTTTGAATATTAATGAGCATTGGAAACATTTAGATTCATTTTCATTATAAACATTGATTTATAACAGGATGCGATTTTGTGACTTTTATATGTAAGTCAGTCTTCTGTTTTTGTATCTCTTTTCTCCAGAATATTACTGCAAATTTTTGAGTAGGAGATGTTTCTTTTTGCCAAATTGACTAATTGCTGAAAAGAAGTAGCAATGATGTGGAAGTATTTATAAAATTTTATTTATTTTATTCATGAGAGACACAGAAAGAGAGAGAGGCAGAGACACAGGCAGAGGGAGAAGCAGGCTCCACACAGGGAGCCCGATACGGGACTCAATCCCGAGACTCCAGGATCACGTCTTGGGCTGAAGGCAGGCGCCAAACCGCTGAGCCACCCATCCTGTGAAAGAATAAAGAGTTAAGTTTCCTAATTATTTTGTAGAAAGTTTGAAAACTAGCAGAAATGTAATAAGCCTTTGTCTCATAGATTACCAGGTGATTATGACAGGTAGATAGATATGTATATCTCAAGGTTACAAGATAACCTGGTTTTCATATAGCTAGCCTTTTTTTTTTTTTAATTCTTTAGAATTTATTTAATGTTAAAATGTCTCCATGATTTTCATCTGGATTAATTTGACATATAGATAACTTGGATTATTTCCTGGAAATACAGTAGTTTTCTAATTCTGTGTGTTTTCTTTTTTAGTCATGTAAGAAATGTAATAGTTCCTGAAGGATACATGTAAACACCATCATATCTCTGTAGAGAATATATTTAAGGATGAACATATTCATTCTTTTTTCCAGTGGCTCGGAGGCACTTCTTACTGTTTCTGATATCTCCTTCTTTCTTGGTTATTCCCTCTTTTCAGTAGAGTCCATCTTTAAGAAAATGCCATAATGATAGTACTTTCAAATTCTTACATTTTGGAAATGTTCCTTTGTGCCCTCACATTTGATGGATACATTGGTTGAACTTAAAATTTTAGATCAAAAATAATTTTTCCTCAAACCATTGAAGATACTGCTTCAAGGTCTACCAGCATTTTGCTGATGAGAAATTTGATGCTGATGTGATTTTTGTTTTTTTTTAGCTGAGTCGTTTTTCCTCTCTGTTAACTTTTATGATTGTGTCTTTATGGTTGATGTACTGAAATGGCACAACAATGCTTTGGATATTGACGGTTGCTTCTCCTGTATATCTTCTGAAGCTTTCTGTTGAGTTGGCAGCAGGTCCTTGTCCTCTTTTCCATTATGACGGTTCAGTGATGGTATTAATCCAGGTGAAAGCCATTCACAGCGTGGCATTCTCATGACTATAGTGATTGGATCAGGGATGGTTTTGTTAACCTATGTGTACCAAATAGAATGAAGCCTAGGATGAAGGATGGTTGGCACAAGATAAACACTTTCTCCAGTATTGAAGGATGTGTGGATGTAAGACCTAGAACTGCTATGGCTTTTTGTTTTTGGGTGGAAGAAAACTTGATGTCACATCTGACACAAAAAAATAGCAGGGCCAATCGAATTGCAGTTTGAGGATGGTTCTGTGAAATCCTCTTCCTTTGTTTGATAATTTGCTCCTCTGATTCTCTATGCCCTTTTTCTGGTATTCTCACACATCAGATGTGAGACCTAGATTGAATCTTCATGTCTCTCTTCTCACATTATTATCTAACCTTATGTTGTTTGTTGTATATTATGTGACATTCCCCCCCCCTTTTTTTTTAAAGATTTTATTTATTTATTTATTTGGCAGAGAAAGTGAGAGACAGTGAGTATACAGAGGTGGAGTGACATAGGAAGAGGGAGAAGCAAGCTCCCTGCTGATCAGGGAGTGTGACATGGGACTCTGTCCTAGGACCCTGGGATCATGACCTGAGTTGAAAGCAGGCACTTAACTCACTGAGCCACACAAGCGCCCCTGTGACATTTCCTTTCAAATGCCCTACTTTCTTAGCAATCATACTTGTGGTATTCAGTAACTTGACTTGTTTTTTGATTGTTCCTTTTTTATAAAAGCTTATTTCTCTTTCTATAGATGTAATCTCTTTACATCCTTCTTAAAATACAAATTAGAGGTTTTAAACATTATCTTTTGTTTCCTAAAATATTGATGTTTTCTTTAGGGTCTTTTTTCTCTCATTTTTTTCTTTCATGTAGTGTTTTCTCAACTGTCTCAGATGCTTATTCATATCTAAGAATAAGGCAAGAGCAAAACTGACTGAACATTTTTGACTTTAAAGTTTTTTGGCCCCACACCTCACACTTGTTATACCTGGAACTCAGGATAATGTAGCCTTATTTGTCTTCTTGGCTTTCTTCTCATCCATGCAGATAGTAGGTTACAGCTTCTTATGCTGATCTATCAGTCATTGTTCCTTCTTTATCTGCTGAATCAAGAAATTTATTGAAATCCTTTTGCCATTGATGTCTGCCCCTGCCTGCCCCACATTCTCTTTGTTTTCTAGAGGTCATACCTTGTTTTCATTATAATGGACTCTCTTCATCCAGAAATCTGTGTTCATTTTTTTCTAATAGAATTCATTTAATATTCTTCCCAAAGTTGAATATTCAGCTTAAGTTTTCTCTTTCTAATCCTTGCTACTTTTCTTCTCTCATATTCTTTATTTCATTAGGCATTTTTATCTTGGTGCCAATGACCTTAAATTCCCTAATTGACACTTGTATTGTAATTTGAATACAACAATAAATGAATAATTGTCCTTTTTTTATTTTTTTATTTATTTATGATAGTCACACACACAGAGAGAGAGAGGCAGAGACATAGGCAGAAGGAGAAGCAGGCTCCATGCACCGGGAGCCCGACGTGGGATTTGATCCCGGGTCTCCAGGATCGCGCCCTGGGCCAAAGGCAGGCGCCAAACCGCTGCGCCACCCAGGGATCCCCGAATAATTGTCTTTTTTAAAAAACAATGTTTACTGTTGATAGAAAGGTTTATAAATAAGCGACTGATTTTTTTTAAACTAAATTTTAACTTAATATTTTTGGAAAACATCAATTCCCATTTTACTTTGTATTGGTTAGATTTATTTTGATTACAAGAAATAGCCATATTCAAGCAGTTTTAAAGAAAAATATAATTTTATTTGTTTACTTCTTAGGTAGTACATATTCTTTTTCTTGTTCATTTTTTAAAAGTTTTAATTCTAGTATAGTTAATATACAGTATTATGTTAGTTTCAGATACAATATAGTGATTCAACAATTCTATCACTATTCAGTGCTCATCATGATAAATGTACTCTTAATCTCCTTCACCTATTTCACCCATCCCCCCACCCACCTTCCCTCTCAACATCAGTTTGTTCCCTATAGTTAAAAGCTTGTTTCTCAGTTCTTCTCTTTTTTGCTCTGTTCATTTGTATTGTTTCTTAAATTCCAGATGTAAGTGAAATCATATGTTGTCTTTCTCTGATTGATTTATTTCACTTTGTATTATACTCTTTAGATCCATCCATGCTATTGCAAATGGCAAGATTCCATTCTTTTTTATGGCTGAATAATATCCCATTGAATATATGTACCATCTCTTCTTTATCCATTCATCTATCAATGGACACTTGAGCTGCTTCCATAATTTTACTATTGTGAATAATGCTACAGTAAACATAGGGGTGCATATATCTTTTCAAGTTAGTGTTTTTGTATTCTTTGGGTAAATATCCAGTAGTGGAATTATTGGATCATATGGTAATTCTATTTATAACTTTGTAAGGAACCTCTATACTGTTTTCCACAGTAGCTGCACTGGTTTGCATTCCTACCAACAGTGCACAAGGATTCCTTTAAGAAAAAGAGAATTTATTGACAATAACCTAAAGTTAGGTTTGGCTTCAAGGAAACTACATACAGGACACAAATTGTATAATCAAAATCTTTTTTCACCCTGTATGCATCTCTTTCCTCTATTTTCTTTGATTACATTCTCTGACTAGACAGTTATAGTCAGAAAATGGCTCCTGGTTGCAATCTTCCTGGTCAAACCTAGTAGGAAAAGCTCCAGTCTTTTTAAATAACTCAAAGGAAAATCCCATTATATTTTATTGTCACTCAGTGGCCTAACTTGTATCATCCATGGGCCAGTTGTTGGGAGAAGATGATTTCATTTGACTGGATAGGTCTAGATCAAGTGCCATCCCTAGAGCAAGAGATGGAGTCATAATTTCTGGAACCACATTTTACTCTGGTTCTGTGAGAACAAAACCCACTGGGGGAAGGTGGATCTCCAAATACAAAGCAGGGTGTTGCTGGTAGAAGTGTGAACTGTTGTCAGGGAAGTAAAAAGCAGCAGGTTTCCTGAGAAATAAAATAGATTTCAGCTTCTTACAAACTTGAGCACTATCCTAAATGGTTCTTTGATTTCAGTATCTTGTTCCTTCTTCTCCTCCATCTCTTTTCTCCCTCTTTCCCTCTTTCAGAAATAATTGACCATTGGAACCACAACAGTGAGCTTATACTCTGGGATTTGTATTCAGTTGCTCATGATTTCTCTGCCATAATATTCTATAAGCATGATAAACTCAACAAGTTCATTTATTCATTTTCTTTTTGCACAAACTTGCTCCATTTCCTATATTTCCCTCTTAATTAAAATCATCCTTATTTACCCCATTACCCGAGTCTAACCTGGAGCCTCACTACTAGATTTTCACTTCTCTTTTCTCCCATGCCAACCACCACCATTAGATTTCTGGAATCTGTTGATATTACTTTGTGACTTCTGACATATGACCCATTGATCTCATTCTCATCATTACTGGTTTTTCACCTGTACTGTTTGAGGGTCTCCTGACTTGTCAGCTTGCCTTCAGTTTTGCCTTGTGTACCATTTAGCCCTTCTACTATATTGTCACCAGCTGTTCTGCATACTTAACCTACTATTAAAACAAACTACAAACACATTAGCTTGACACAAAAGACTATAAGAAGAGACCCCTGCATTCCTACTTGTCTGATCCTGTCATTCCCACACAAGTGTCTGGGTTCAAGTTATAATGAACTAATTAGGAGATTGCTTTTCATATCTGAGTCTTTGCCTGTGCTTTTCCATACCCTTTCTCTGTTCTGCAGAACCTCTATCTCACCTCATACTCTTCTATGAAATCAGCACTAGTTTATCTACCTCCTGTCTTTTCCATGTCTGCTTGTCTATACCTCCACTGTTTTTCTGAGGAAATTGCTAAGATTGCTTATGTGATTATTAACTCTTGCTAAACTGGGATACCCTCAAAGACATAGGCAGTACTCTTCATTTTTATGTCTCTGGTATCCAGCAGTGTTTCTGGCAAATGGATAATTTTTGAAGGATTTTTGAACAAATAAGTCCAAACTTTAACAAACTATATTTTATATAATAATTTACCTAATTTAGGGGAGCCACAACACTGTTAGAAAATATGATGTAAAACCATTGGTAAATTCATTTTGTTCTTGTTTTTCCACTTAGAAGTTTAAATGGAATAGGTATCATCGTCAAACTTTGCAAAATAAGCTATGTTATCAGATTTGACAGTGTAACTACTAACTGTACCAAGAATAATTTCCAGCTGTAGAATATTTTAGAGAAATGCTGAGCAGACACTTTTTCAAATTATTTTTGATATCTGCATGTTAGAAAACATGCTTATTATGGTGGAAAATTACTATATGGATCTCTTTTCACTTTGGATCTGGTTAATAAACAACAACAGCAGCAGCAACAACAACAAACAACCTAGATGGTTGGGTTGCTTGAAGCGAATCCAAAGAGTTTGGAGTATGAGGAACATATAAGAAGGCCTTTAGATTTGCAGGGAGGACCCAGACATACTGCTAATTAAACAGACACATAGCCCTATACAGATTGCTCCTGGCTTTTCAGCATTGCACAGCTTGCCTCAAGCCCTGTCACAAACAGAAGAATTGGAATTAGCACAGACAAGTGTCATTTTAACTCCCAGGTGCAATTTTATTGAGGCTGTGTTATCACTGGTCCTTCAGACAATATAGTCAGGCATGCATGAGAAGGCATATGACGGAAGATCTGTCTGGAAATAAGATGCTGGATTATACTTGTCAATTATTATAGTTTGTAAACGTATCACATATCTAGAGTCTTCATCTATAGATTCCCTCTAAATCCTAGAACATGTAGTCACATGTCCCTCTTTGTAGCAAAATGATCATTCTGTCTACTCAGCCTTGGACTTTCTCCACTTGGTATAACTGATCGTGTGTGTATATTAAACATGCACATATATATTCTTTATTTTTTGCCTGATTCAGTGCCTCTGTATAAACTCACTAGTTGACTTTTATGTCCCTGTATTCCTTTCTTCTACAAACTATAGATTTCTATCTTAACATCTACTCCATATATTTTAAAGTGTGTTGGGTATATTTCACTTGTCTTTCAAGCCTCTGGTGTCTGTGTCCTACTGAATTTTTGTCTTTTTTCTTGACTGTGTTACCATTTATCTTTAAAGAAATTTTTTGTAGATGTCTACTTTGGAGTTGTGTTGTTTAAGATGCTAGATGTATACTATAGTCTTTTACTTCATCTCTAGACCTGTAAGCTACAGGTCTTTGTTAAATTCTCTATGAAATGACGAAGAACACGTTACCAAAATTTAAAACTTACTTTATTCGTTTATTGTTATCCTTACAGTTTTTTGTAGCACAGGACTTTATTGGTAGTCACACAATATGATAAATCTTAAATTGATCTTTTTACATGTACTGCCCCCATCTTTTTTTTTTTTTTTTTTTTTTTTTTTTTTTTAAGAGAGAGCATGCACATATGCATCCAGGGGCAGAGAGGGGCAGTTGGAGAGACAGAAAGAGAATCTCATGTGGGGCTCAATCTCATGACCTGAACTGAAATCAAGAGTCAGATGCTTAACCAACTGAGCCACTCAGGCACCCTGTGACTTTCCCTTTTAAATTGAGAACATCTTCATTCATTTCTAGATCCTGAATCATACAATAGCCATAATAAGTAAAGATAATATCAATAAATATTTAGAGTTTTAAAAATTATTATTACTGGTAAGAGATGATTCAATGGAGTCCTTTTCTGTGACATGATACTGTGAGAAAAACTGAGTGAATCAAAAGGATGTGTTAATTGACCTTGACTTTTTCTGTTAACTTTAACTTGATGCTACTACAATTTATAGACTCTTTTATGTCTTTCAGTTTGAAAACATTAATTGGATACTTATAATATACCAGTAGTGTAAAGAGATGTATGAAACAGTCTCACCCTTCACAGAGCCTGAAGAGAGAAGACACATACACAAAGAAACTAATACAAAATAGAGTTGCCATTGGAGTATGAGATTTAAAGGACTATGGGGATTCAGAGGAGAAAAAAATTTTGTGTTGGGTCATCAGAATCACACTTGGGGGAATTACACGTGATATTCTTGAAGCTTGTTTGGATTTTGACAAAGGCAGGTTTGGGTGAATGGCTAAAAATGTTGCAAATTAGGGGCAGAGCTTAGCCAAAATCATAGAAGCAGGAAATTATGAGCTATATTAGGGAAATAGCAAGAAGTTCAATCGGCTAGAGCTCAGAGTTTAAGGAATAGTAGAAAATCAGTCTGCAAAGGTTGGTTGAAGCCAAAAAAGAATGTCTTAAATTTTAGGCCAAGGATTATTTATGCAGTAGAGAGCCCCTAAGGCGTTTTTTTTTTTTTTTTCTAAACTCAGTTTAATGTGTCATACCATTTTTTTTCCTTTTAAATGAAAGAAACTAGAATAAAATAGAAGATATCAAAATGCATTGTACATAGTAAGGTTAATTATATTTTGTGAAATGTTCTTTCACAGGTGTGTATATGCATGCATATTATGTATATTCCAGGCTATTAAACAAATTTTTATGGTTAAACAAAGTTGAAAGCTACTATCCTAAAGGGCTTTGCAAAAGGAATGACATGGAATGGCACAGTTGAAGGAATTTCAAGGACATTGAGTTGAACCACTATAATGATGCAAGAAATGGATTAGAGAAGTAGAATTCTGGAGATGAGGGATTCAAGTTGAAAACTGAGATACTAGAGTAACTGAAAGGTTCTGAGTATCTGACCTGGGGGAGTAACAGTGGGAAAGGTCAAGAGAAGACATTGTACAGGTGGTTTCATAAGGCTTGATGGGACTAAGTAAAAAGATGGCATTTAAATAAAAGTGACAGGGAATATATAAAGCTATATATTACAAATATTCTGATATTAAATTTTATAGCACTGTATCTTTGTCATCTCTTTAATCTGGTATAGGATGGTATAGAAGATGCTTCATATCAAGCTGGGTTCATTTAATCAAGATTAACTGTTAATAAATGTTGGTCTTAACAACAGGCGTTGGCAAGTATTCAGAGGAAAAAGAACCCTCTTGTACTATTGGTGGGAATGCAAACCGGTACAGCCACAGTGGAAAACAATGTAGAGATTCCTTAAAAAGTTAAAAATAGAACTACCATATGATCTAGCAATTGCACTACTGGATATTTACCCAAAGAATACAAAAACACAAACTCAAAAAGGATACAGGCACCACTGCTTTATAGCAGCATTATTTACAATAGCCAAATTATAGAAGCAACCCAAATATCTATTGATTGACGAATGGATAAAGAAGAAGTGATGTACACACACACACACACACACCACACACACACTGGAATATTATTCAACCATAAAAAATAAAATCTTGCCATTTGCAATAACACAAATGGAGCTAGAGAGTATAATGCTAAGCAAAATAAACCAATCAGAGAAAGACAAATACCTCATGATTTTACTCTTGGGTAGAATTTAAGAAATAAAGCAAATGAGCAAATGGAAAAAGAGAGAGATAAACCAAGAAGGAGATTCGTAACTATAGAGAACAAACTGATAGTTACCAGAGGGGAGAAGGGAGTGAGATGTTTGGGGAAATGTGTGAAATAGGTAGTTGATGGAGATTGAGGAATGCACTTTTCATGATGAGCACTGAGTGATTAAAATAGGAAAAAAATAATTAGTCTTGGTGGTTCTTTTAATTGTACATTTAATTTTTTTCATATTCTATGTAGTATATAACAACTAAAATATTTTATCCTTAGTTCTCAACTCTAAATAAAATCACCAAGTGTGAATTCACAAAAGGAAGCAAAATGTATGATATTATGAGTTTAACATAATAATGCATATAAGTGGGATTTAAATTATCATAATAATTGCATTGAATAATTACTGGTTTTTACCAGCAAATTATTGGTATTTACATGTGAAACATAGTATTTTTTTAGCTTTATTGATATAATTGACATATAATAACTTGTCTAAGTTTAAGGTGTACAACCGTTTGACTTGATACATTTAAAAATTGCAAAAATGATTATCACCTTAGCATTAGCCAACTAACACCTTCATTCTATCACTTAATTGCCATTTCTTCTTTGTAGTGAGAACATTTAAGATCTACCTTTTTAGTAACTTTCAAGTATATAATACAGTATTATTAGCTGTAATCACTAGGCTGTATATTAGATCCCTAGAACTTGTTCATCTTAGTAACTGGAAATCTGTACCCTTTGATCAACATCTCATTTACCCTCCCCCCAGCCCTTGGTGATCACCATTCTACTCTCTGTTTCTCTGGATTTGGATTTTTTTAGATTCCACATATGTCTTTCTGACTTATTTCACTTCACTTCTCTGGGTTTGGTTTCACAAAATCCAAACCCAGAGAAAGAAATAAGTCATTTATCCATTTATCTGTTGATGGGTTAGGTTGTTTCTGTATCTTGGCTATTGGGCATAATGCAGCAATGAACAATGGGGGTGCAGATTATCTCTTTGAGATCCTATTTTCATTACCTTTGAATATATACCCAAAAGTGGGATTGCTAGGTCATCTGGTTTTAGTTTTTTTTTTTTTTTTGAAGAACCTCCATTCTATTTTTCCATAATAGCTGTATCAATGTATGTTCCTACCAACAGTGCCCAAGTATATCTTTTTCTTCACATCCTCACCAGCACTTGTTATCTGTTGTCTTTTTGATGATAGCCATTTTAACAGATGTGAGGTGATATCTCATTGTGGTTTTGATTTCCATTTCTCTGATGATTAATGATGTTGAGCATCTTTTTGTGTACCTGTTGGCCATTTGGATGTCTTATTTGAAAAGATACCTGTTCCATTCCACTGCTCATTTTTAAATTGGGTTATTTTATGGGGCTTTTATGTTGTTGTTTTTGCTGTTTTGCTTTGTTTGCTAGTGAATTGTATGAATTTTTATATGTTTTAAGTGTTAACCTTTTATCAGATAAATGATTTGCAAGTATCTTATTTTTCTATAGGTTGTCTTTTTATTTTGTTGATTGTTTCTCTGGCTATACAGCTTTTTTAGTTTGATTTGGTTCCACTTATTTACAAACTATATGATGCTTTTGGGCATCATGTCAGATTGAACCTGGCTTTGGCCTGTAAATTAATTGACCCCTTATTTTCCATTTATGCTTTTCTTCCCACTCTATAATTTATCTTTCAAACTTACGCCAGATTGGTTTTACTAAAGTGTAAATCCAATCACATTCTTCTCTTCATCAAAAATCTTTTCTGCTTAGCATTGATCTGTTAGACACTCTATTATATGACTTACACTTATCTTTTATCTTTTCCCAGTATTCCTTTACATGGGAATTTTCCATCTATACTAGATTATGCCAGAACTCATTTCCGCCCCACCCCCCACAGTCCATATCTTTCCTGCATGACTATGTTAACCTTTCCTATCCAATTGCTTTTTTATATGCATCTCCTTTTGACATCTTCCTTCAAATGCCCCCACTGAATGTATTATCTTTCTTCCTGGAACCTTCATAAAACATTGTATTTTTCTTATAGTAATCTATCTCAATATACAGTACTAGGTTTTGTTTTTTTTGTTTTGTTTTTGTTTTTTTAATCTTGTGTATTTTTGTTTAAAGATTGTAAGTACCTTGAGGAGCAGGGATTGTATTTCATTTTTTATTTCTTATGGGACTTTATATAGCTCTTGAACTATACAGGCATTGTGTTTAACTGTACTCTTCTGGAATTCATTTATTGCATCTGTAAACTATAGCTATATCTTTTTCTTTTTTATTTATCTGTTTTGAGAATAAAGGTGAAAATATATGAGAGCCTCTTTGGGTTTCTAGGAAGAAAGATGCTGTATACATTAGTTTAGTTTTGTTTTTTTGTTGTTTTCGTATCCTGCCAACTTCATGCTAGTGCCAGGTCTTCTTTCTTCTTTATTCCTTTGCTACCAAAATAATCCAGTGAAGCTAAATAAAGTCAGGGTTTTTTTTTTCCTTGCATACAAAATTCCATTAGTGCATTAATACTAAGTAGTAGCTGCAAGTTGGCATTGAGATGAGTGTAATTCCTCTTGACTTTATTAGTAAGTTAATGCAGAGAAGAAAAAGAATGGTAATCATTCAACTTGTAAAAGAGGTTTTAATGTGAGAAAATTTGTATTTTATATTAGATTGAATTTATCTTTCTACATTTGTTGCCTTTAATTTTTGGCCCTCTTGAGCCTTTTTTAGAGTATTTCATTCAGATAATTGAACCTTCTAAGGAATATGTGGAATTGGTGTTTTCTATCTACTTACTACCTATATGAATAAGCTGATGGGTCATTTCAAAAGATGATAAAGAAGTGAACCCAAAGATGACAAAGGTTTTTATTTATAGATACTTTCTTTCCATCAAAACTTATTTTGGTATGTTCTTTTAAGATTTAACTCTATGTTTATCTTTAAAACCTAAGCAATGTATTAACTCATTTATAAAAGCCTTAAGCAGGAACTTCCATTTGAAAGTTAAATGAATTGACTTTAGAGAATTTAAAGTTTGAAAGAGAATATGAAAAATTAAGATATTTTTCAAACGGCTCTTTAAATGTCCAGTGGCAGTAGAAAAGAGCCATTTTGTGCACTCCTGTATGTGAAAGCTGTTACCACTCAATACCAGTGAAATTACATCACAGTTATTCATAACATCTATAGTCCTCGGTCATGTGGTTATTTTGTATACTTATACACTTTGGGTGCTCAATGAACTTAGTGAGCAAAGTTAAGCCTATCTCATCCTTGTAAAATTCAGCTAATATTGTTCCTTATAGATTTCTATAAAAATACATTGAGAAGTCAGAAAGGCAGAAATTATTTATCAGACATTTGTTTCCCTTCCTTGTACAGAATTCTTTGCTCCCCACTATAGGTTTGGTTCCAGAGCCATTGAAATGGCCCAAGGTCTATTTTAAGACCAGTTCCCTTATGGATTCTTTTCTACATAATTTGCTGGGAAGTGAGGAGGGTAAGGAGAATCATTATCATTTGATAAATAATTCATGGTCTCCCTTTTGAGCTTTTCACAATTTAGCTTTTTAAATAATATTTTATTGGTCTTGTAGTTATTTTGGTGACTTTCTTAACCCTCACCAACGTTCTACTGATTTTGAGTGGTCATATAATCTGGGCTTGGTTATAGAAAGTGAATAAAAAAAATCAGTCTAATGGAATTCAGTGCAGGATAAAGTTATAAGACAAGATTTCTTAATCTAGGGGAGAGAGGTATTTTTTGAACTGTGAAATTTTGTGCAAATTTTTGTATATATAAATTGTTCTGGGGAGAGCTCCAGATTTTTATTGTAGTCCACATTGATCTTGTCTCTTCAGAAGTGTAATAACTGCTGTTTTAACCATCAGTTTCAGAAAGCCTTGTATCCTGGGAGTATTTATGACTCCTTAACTCAGTTCTCAATTGTCCTTTGAGCCTGTAGCATGTAGTGTGCTAGTTGCTGCAAAGTCAGAGTGGCCCCCTAGGTCTTACAAAGAGTGAAGAAGAGAGTAGAACGGAGGTGGCATTTGAGAGCAGATGAGGATGACATGCATCTCTCAAGAAAGATATTAAGATGTCAAAGAGAATAGGTTGCAAAGTGGCATCTTAAAATTTTAGGTAGAACGTGTTGGGGACCACAGAAGGGGCAATAGACTTAGGGACCTGTACATGGTCTGGCTGGCTTGTAATAGACCCTTGGGTTTTGTGTTGAAGGAGAATAGGGATGCAAAAGATGATTTCCTTAAGTGTAGCTTTTTTTTGAGTTTCTGTTTTGTGACTTTTGAGGGAAGTTATTACATTATGCCTTATTTTACATAATTATTTGCATATACAGTGTACCTTCCTTGTTAGCTTATACCTCTCTTAAAGGCAAGGACTATGTGCTTTTCAATTTTGGATACTCTGCAGTGCTCACCATGAGGCCTTGTCCATATGAGGTGTTCAAAATTTTTGTTGAATATTTGCTCTAAGGACTGTTGAGGATTTTTACCATACCTTTTTTCTCTTTTCTTTAAAGAGTCATTTATTTATTTGAGAGAGAGTGCATGCTTGTGCACATGCAGGGAGAGGCAGAGGAAGAGACTCTCAGGCAGTCTCCCTGCTGAGCATGGAGCTCAACACTGGTGTTCAATCTCAGGACCCTGAGATCAGGACTTTGAGATCATGACCTGAGCGGAAATCAAGAGTCGAAAGTTTAACCAACTGAGCCACCCAGGTGCCTCAGAATTTTAGCATATTACACATTCAACTTTATGAACTCAAAAGAGTGGAATTTCTCTTATGACTTGGTCTTTGTAATAGTTTTGCCTTTCTATAGCTCTTGGACAGTTTTTATTATATAAACACTGTAAGCATGCGAATCATTCTAGTTTTCTTTTTATATTGATTGTTAGAAAACCGAGAGCCATGCGATTTTTTTTTCAGTTTTTTCTGCCTTATAATTTAATTGATGTTGTTTATGGAGCACTATCTGCCAGGCACTGTTACACGTTTTATACATTATATTATAATTTATCTTTATTGACTCTGGGTTATTTTCTCCATTTTGCAGATAAGTAAACTGAGATACAGAGAGGTTAAATAACTTGGCCAAGCTAGAAAGTAGTAGAATATGTACTTTTAATCACTGTATCCTTCTGCCTCCAAGCACTACATTGTGTTATCTTGCCAGATATTATCATACAGGAGTACATATATAGTGAATATATAAACCAATTAGGCATGTGTGAATTAACAGTGAGACAGAGGGGTGGGCATGTGGTTTGATAAGGGGCTGCAATGTTACTGAGTCAAGGATCAAAGTGATCTATCTGTGTTTGATCTCATCTCATTTCCGAGCTCTCAGAATTATTTAAATTGTTGCTACCCAAAGTGTGGTCTAGGAGCTGGTGCTAGTCCATGAAGTGATTGTTATTGGTCCAAGGTCAGCTATTTATAGAAATGGAAAATAAGCATTTGGAAATTTTTATAGTTGAGACCAATTTTATATCTATTGAGTCTAACAACAAACTAATGGCTTTGTATTGTATATCTTTTAAAATATTTTTTTGGTAATTCATTTTAATATTTTACAGTCGTTTCTGTCTTCAGAGTTTTGAAAATTAAAAGAAAAAACCTTTGTCTTTAACACAATGTGAGGAGCATTGTTCTAGGTAACAGCTTTAATCTATTGTTTGTTTAAAAAGGAAAGACATGATCTATAGCTTGAAATTACATTCTAATCTAAACCTGTTTCTGAAGATGAAGTAGGAATTAGTATATTTGGCTTCTTTGTCAGTTCCTTGGTTCTGTGGGAAAAGGCCCTAATTGAGCTCACTTGGGGGAGAGGGCATTTTTTCATTTTTTCTTATATGTAGTACTTTTTTCAAGAATGACACATTTTAATTAAGTTTTTGATCCAGGGTAATAATAGCATGAGGAACTTGTCCATCATCTGTAGTTACAGTCTGCTTTGAGGACTTATCTAAATAACTAAAAGACAATTCAAACTGTTCCCTGGTATAACAAGAGTAAAAAGAGAGAGAGACAATAACAGAACATTACTGTTCATTCTGAATTAATAGATTAATATAATATATTTTCTATTTATAGGAAATAAAGGGAACTAAAATGAGACAATATTTACAAGTTCAGTTTTTAATTTTTTTTTTTGAGTCCATTGGGAGGTCTCCTTCTATAATATAATATGTTGTAAAGGAGTCTCATATGAAGAATCTTAATAGGGTCTCCGTCTTCAAAATAATCTCTTTTTTTTTCGGGATCCTCTAAGGTTAACATTTGAGAAGAATTTCTCACTATCTTTTGGATGTTTAAAAGCTGGCCTCCAAATAGAGAAATGGGCTAAGGATATGAATAGGCAGTTCATAGAGAAAGAAATCCAAATGTCCAGAAAATGTGCAATGTCACTAATTCAAAAATGCAACTATCACTTTGTCAGGATTAAGAAAGGATATTGATTTTGAAGAAATAGGTATCCTGTGTGCTGCCAGCAGCCCTTTAAATTGGTTCAGCCTTTCAGAGGTAATTTGGCAGATCTCATCAGACACAAAAAATGCACTATCTTTACCAAGCATTTCTACTCCAGGAAATTTATTCTAAAAAGAAAAGATATATTCAAAGATTTAGGAATGACTGGCAAACTGAATTATGGTATATCTATATAACGAAATATATAGCATCAAAAATGAAGTTGCACAAACACATCTGTGTATGTCATTAAGAGAAGCAATAGATTACCAAATATCCTGAATGGTACATGACTACATTTTTGTAAAATCTATTTGTAGAATATATGCATAAAAGTAATTGAAGAACATATTTTAGGTCTGGATATATAAGTAATAATGTTTGTATAATATTTGGACATTTGAATTTTTAAATGTTTTCCCTCTAATGACCATACATTGTATTTGAAGCTTCTTTGTTGAAGATTTGACCTCCATTTTAAAATGCACAGAATGGTATAGTAGGAGAGGAAACCAGAGAATCAACAGGATGTTGTCATTCCCTATGTCCTTTGCTGAAGGTTCAGGAGGAGCCTGTTTTTCATTCAGGGCTTGTCCTTGAAAGCCCTGAGTTTTTTGGTGGTGGTGGTTGTTTTCCCTGTGACAAATGCCTGTCTTTTTCTAAACAAGAAAGTCAATGTCCCAGTTAGGTTGTGGAGTTCTTTAAATTCACTCTCAGCCCTGTCGTGTGAATACCGAATAAGCAGAGACAGCCTGACTGGTAGTAAAAGATGGTAAACCAGCCTCAGGGCTTTTTCTGCTCAGCCCTAAACCTCTGATTGCCACGTTTTCCTAATTTCCCATTTCCAGAGTCTCACTAGAGTGACCTTGCTTGTTGAATATGATGCTCCAAATCTCCAAAATTTTCACATGCATTTGGAAGTGGACAGTCAGGCAATTGTTTACAGGACTCCAAATGAACTGTGCACTCACAGCAAGTTTGATAAACACACATTTCCTCCTTTTATCAGTGAGATTGCAGAATGTGAAGTATGAGTTTCCAGTTTTACTCATTCCCCTCAACCCTTTTCCTGTTTAAAAACTAGACATAACTAATTGGATGTTGATCTGTCCCTGTTTTTTAGTCTGTTTACTGATAGTTGACGGATTATTCCAATACTTACCTCGGCAAGGTTTGGCAGTTCTTTAAAAAATAAACTTCCCATGTATTCAACTTAAAAGAGATTCATCCCAAGGAATGTAATGTGAGCACTAATTAACAGTAATGACTGCTAATCACTTTGCTTTTTATACTCCTTTAGGAGCACTGCTATTATCCAATGTAGTTAAGTAAAATGCTTGTATATGAATCAACAATGCTGCATCCTTTCAGCAGCTATTGCTCACAATCAAGCTTTGCATAAATTAGAGTTAACTAAAATTGATTTTAATACGCTGCATTTCTTTCTACAATAGTAAACTAAAATATCTAGTTAAATACACTAAATATTAAAAAGACATTACCTGAGGGGTTTTTTTTTTTTTTTGCAATTATTCTTAGGGTAGTATTGCAAATAAATTTTCCAACAGTTAATGACATTTTCTCATATATTTCTTCAAAATTGCATGTGACATACTCCTTATAGGCACAGCAACATTTTGATTCTGTTATAAGCATTTTATCAGATCAATGAAAATCAATGGGCTTGTGTTCAATTTTTCTGAATTTGTGCATTTACCTCCTAGAGAATCTTACAGTTTCTTTAAATTATATAGCCCATTTATATAAACTTAGTTCATAGGATTGTGCATTCAGTGTTCATTAAAAGGGGTTTTATTATGTTTGGTATATTATTAGACTATTATAAAAGCTTTCTGTTTATTTACATGCATTCAACATACCTACAAAACCGCCTTGCCTCAGGAGGAGACTAAGCAAAACTCGTAAATTAATAATTTAAGGGAGCAATACTCAAGTAGCATTTTGGCTTAATAAGTTAAAGCCTAGAGTCAGTGCTGCCCACTTTAACAGTGCTTTACTTTTGACTTTTATTGGCTGAAAATAACTTGTTAAACCGAGGTTTTTGTTATAAAATGAAATCTACATACCATCTGAAGCCTCTTCCCCTTTTTTTGATTAATGAATAGGTTGACATATTATTGAAGAATTTTTAACACTTTCACAGTTCTGCACTTTGATTTCAGAGAAGGTCCTAATCTTTCTGGAAGTTTGAGAGTGACAAGAGGAGTTGTATACTGTTTTTCTAGGGAATTTGTGATTCTTTATTAGAGGCCTTAGTTTTATGATAGCACCTGGATTATTGTTGATTTATCTAATATGTGATGCAGTGTTGTGATCTGATATGCATTAATGGAGTATCTTCCTTTCTCATTTTACATGTTATCTTTAATTGCTTGGTCTTGATATTGTAATTCTTCAGCTAATGTTAGTGTTTCTACAGAGGTTAAGCAATTCAAGACATTATTTTCAAATTACTAAAATAATATAACCTTTCATTTTTGTATTATTTGTACTATCAAAAATATAAATTTTTAGTAAGTCCAAGTGGAAAAAAGTAGTAGTGTAATACAAAGCTTTATATATATATATATTTTTAAGACAAAGCTTTATATTTTATATAGTAGTCTTATTGAAATACATTGCAAACATATGTATTAAGCCATTGGATTGGCATTATACTTAATTTAGTTTCAAAGAATTGTAACAGGAATGATATGAGAGAACAGAAAATGTATGGAAGTTTAATTAATGCTATTCATATTTAATTACAGTATTCATGACAATTGTAACTTTTAAATTTTGTATCCCAGTACTGTTGCACAATAGCACGAAATGCATGTCTATGAGGACAAACTTGCTTTTTCTATTTGCTTTGAGTTTGCGTTCCTACATACGTGTAACAAAATTACATTTAAAAGCTATGAGGATTTCAGTTTTGATCCTTTTTCTTTTTTTTGCAGTATGTTTACTTTCTTGTGAGAGTGATTGATCTGTAGCTGTCATTTTACCCAAAGAAGGGACAAATGGAATTGGCCTTTTAGACAAAAGTATGCAAACAGACCACATTCTTTCCGTTGATAGAATTATGGAAGGATTGCATGAGATGCCACATTCATTTTCCTATTGATTGTAAAAAGGATTCTGCAATGGGCTGCTGTTTCCATTGGATAAGGAGGTGCTATGATTAGTTACCTTTCTCATGAAAGCACTACAAAAAGAAATGCAAAATGTGTGTGGTGCAGTGTTCTCAATTTGACAGTTGTTTTTGTTAAGGTTTTTTTTTTTGCCCCATTGAAGTCCAGCGTATTTAAAAAAAATGTACATTTTGATTTTGTCCCTTATATTAAGCTTGGTAGATTTCCATGCATTTGACCCTTTAAAGAAATTATATATTATAGACAGTTTTTCTAAGCTTCTATTGTAAAGCTTCAAAGCTGATGCAACAGTGCCCTCTGTAGTCTTTTAGTGAACAGTAGATACATGTAGATAATTCAGAATATTCAGGTAGGAAGCAGAATATTTAAATTTAATTTTTGCTCAGACAGGAGACTCCTTTTTCCTAAGTAGACATTCTTGTTTTTCACTAGCGGCTTTACTTTAAACAAAGGGAACAAAGGACCATTCTGAGTTTTCATTTAGAATTATTGGCTACCTCTTGTTGTTACCCAGTGGTAAATCTCAAGTTTTATCAGACATTCATCAGAGTAATTTGATATAGAAGGAATCTTACAAGCTGTACTGTCTCTTCGTGAAATATCTTTTTGAAGTGGAGTTCCAATAGGAGTATTTTAAAAAATAATTTAGTTTCTTTGTACTTGTTTTGTCTATTTAATTAGAGCCTAAGTGGGTTGCCTAGAACCTAACTTTTACTTGTTCCTGAATTGGGCAACCCGGGCTTTATACAGGACATTATTTAAATTCAAACCAAGGGAGTTACACAATGTCTAAAGTATTTGTCATTCATTAGCATTGATTTAAATTTTAGATTTGCCTTCCTTTCTTTATTGGTTACTTATTTGCTTATATATATTGATAGCTAAATTTTTCATTGTAAACACAACTTTATGTGAAGTTATTGATGATAATAAAAGCAGGCATCATATTTAGCTGTGATTAAAAGAGAAAAATTCCATGGGCTAAGTTTATTTTGCTTTTGAATGTGTTTTAGTAAAAAGAGTATTCTTTTTTCTAGTAAAAAGAGTATTCTAGCTTCTCCATGTATTCACTATGTAATAGTGAACACATTTGTGAATTTCTGAGCCTGCTTTCTTATCTGCAAAATGGGAGTAAAAATAGCTTATCTTTTGAGCTTTTTGTGATGGATCAGATGTAATATATATTAAATGGCCAAGTTACTATAAATGGCCAAATGATTACTTTGTTCCAAAAGTCACAGTGTGAAGGTAAGTAGCATTGTTTTATACAAGGAAGTTTTAATAAAAATCTAGAATACAATTAGTGTACTTTAGATTTTTCAAAAATTTCTCTCTCATGACTTCTGATGGTTTATATGAATCTGAAAGCTGACATGGCATTCCTTGATAATGTGGACTGATAAAATAAGATGTGTGTTAACTTTCAATTCTTTACAGACTTCATCTCCAAACTTCTTAAATAAGCCATGTTTATAAACTTTAGTGGACATTTACTCACAAACCAATATTTGGCAACATGTGAAAACTGATAAATGAAACTCCAGAAAAGAGTCCTTTTCCCCCCTTAGCATATCTGAGAAAACTTAGGATACTTTTCATTTGCCTGTGTTCTCGGTAATAGTCTAGAGCCCTTACTCATATTTTCTAGGTAAGTGAATTTTGCTTTCTCTACCCAGTTACAAAAAAAGACTGATTTATAAAAATAGATGAAAGTGGAGCTTTTCTGCTTGAGGTGGAGATGGAAGCCTAAAGTCTCTCTTTGAAGGAACAAAGTTTAAAAAACACTTGATACTATACTGTATATGCATATGTTATGTGTGCACATATGTTCTCTCTCTCTTTCCTTTCCTTCTCCCTCTCTTGTGCAAAGGCTTTGTTCTTTGGTTTGAATTCACCTGGCACATAAAAGATGCTCAATTAATATATGCTAAATACAGAATTTTTTTTAATATCAGGCCTTCCCTTATTGACATAAAAGATTTGAGATACCATATGTATTCAAATGCACAGTTTAATGTGACCTCGTACTATTACATTATTGTTTCTATGTGAACCATTTAAACAAACACATTTCAAGTGTAATTCACCAAATTATTTTTTAGAAATCAACTTGTGACTATAAATAATAACGGAAGATGAATAAAAAATACTCAGAACTTGTCTTCAAGATGATTAAAAGCTGTTGCATTCCACAGTGATGGATTTAGCTAAAGATTCAGACATTTCAAATGACCTGGTGATAAAAATAATCTTGCATGAAGAACTTGTGAATTGAATTTTCTCAACATGGAGTAAATCATTGTTTTTCTTGTAAAGTTCTTATTTGTGCTTCCTATTAATTTTGAATAATCCTGAATTTAAAATTATAATAAATCACATACTGTTTTTAGTATATTACTTAGGTTAAAGTTGAGAACTATGAAAGTAACCTTTTTTAAAAAACATTATAAAGAAGGAACCAATGTTTTAAACTGATAGAATGAAACTGAACAAGCTTTTAAAAAAATAAATATGATAGTTAAAAAAAAATAGTGTCCAGTTGCAGTAAGAAACATGTTTAAAATTAAATCTGGTTTATAAGACTGACAAGATGCTGTCTACCAAAAAAAAAAATGAATAAGGTATTTTTCTTTGCAATGAAAGTACCAAATTAAGAATCTGCTTAATTAAAATAATGATAAATGTAGATTACATTACTGAAGACAGTGAAATACAGCTGCTCTGTCTAGTGAGAGCCTGCATAATTTACCAAGACTGTACAAAGAAGCAATGGAGCAGCCACTGCAGACTGTTAGAGGAAATGTCCTGTTTATTCTACATACATTTCTTTTTTAAATTAAAATGTCAATGATGATTTTATAGCAGTCCTCCAAAGAAATCCTTTAAATTTCTTCAAGGTGGTAGAATATGAGACGAGATCATTGCTGCTGAATCAAACAGATTAAACCCAAGAAAAAAGTAATATTATTTTTTATTAATTCAGCTTTCTTTATTATGAGTTAATATTGAAGTATGCGATGATTTTTTTTAACATGAGTCTTGCATGAGAGAAATGTGGTAAAATCTTTGAATATACATTTTATTAATCTTTTGAGCCACAAGCAAGATTTGAGTAGAGCCATACATGTGGCTTTATGTGTATTGCCTACACATAAAGATATGGTATGTATATTGTGGAATTCTCAGGGTGAGACAGACAGCTGTGGGTGGCATTTCCTCCTCAACTCCACCACTGGATTGTAAGGAGGGACAATTTGTGGCACGTTTCAGTGTCTGGAGATAAAAAACATTGGGAACCCCTGTTAACGCTGTGTATTTTCATCTTTAATGATGTCCGATATCTTTATAATTACAAATATTTAAGGAAATCAATATTGTGTGTAATAAATGCTTTTTTGTTTTTTCGTTTTTTTTTGCCTATGAGTGGTAAGTGGGAATTCTGGAGTCAGACTTGTCTGTGCTCTAGACTACTGCATGCTAGCTGTACGACCTTGATTTAGTTAACTTTTCTACACTGTGGCTTTCACATTTGTAAAGTTGGGGCTAGCAATAGTACCTACATCATAGGATTGTCAATCAGCATTTAATGAAATAATCCATGTAAAATAGGAAGCCTCAATAAATGTTAACTATTACATTAATAATAATAATAGTCATATTAATGTTAACTAATGTTAATAGTATTGTTAATATTATTAATAATATTGTACCAAGTCACTAGATAGAATGTTTCTCTTGCATGGGAGCAATGGAGCAATGCTCACACTTAACTAGTTTAATAAGATCATTTTTACCTGTCATAGTTTCTCTGTTGATCTGGTTCTTAGAGAAGTTAACCATGCCCTGTGAATTCAGGAATAGAGTGGTAGAGATTCTCCTACTCCTTATTTTGTCTTTAATTTTCTTTTCCTCAGTCTTTCATGTATCAATTGCTTTGGCATTGGCACATATGATGTCAAAGCTTGTGCATTTCAATATATTTGTTTTGGACTTTGCTATTGCTTGATACCAACTGGAATTAATTTAATATTTTCCACAGTTCCATTTTTCTACAGGGTCTTCCAGGGACCCATCTACTAAAATCTTCTTAATGGTAAAGCTTTGTGGGCAGAAAATGGACATACTACTAAAAATGTGAAAAGTTTATATGAGAAAACAATATGGAGAGGAACTTCAGAATATTTTGTTCTATATGCTTTTTTCTTTGAACTTCAATAAAATGATAAATTTTAGAGGTACGAAGATAAGAAGTCACACACTATATACTCATTATTCATAATGTTTGTACATGCTGTATGAGTCTTAGAATGTTAATATACATTTTTTTCTCTTGGTTTGTTGCAGGTTTTTTTCTAGTCGCTGGAAATGTAGATGATTAAGGCACAGTGCCTGTGTCAAGAAGGGAGAAAGTTGCTACTATGTATTCATCATACTTATTGTGTGTGGTGAATTCTTTGCTCTTTTAAAAATATTCCATATTCCTTGTAGTGTACCTCTTTGTTCAATGACCTGGCATTCATCCTTCCTTGTCTGGCCATTGTTGCTGAGTTTCTCCTAAGAATCCTGTGGTATTTAAGGCTCAGTATTGCTCTATCTATGTTTGTTTGAGAATTACACTTTGGATTTTTGATTTAGCTTATAATTTTGATTAATACCTTGAAATAATTTATCATCTGTTCTTAACCAATTCAGTCTTATAGTCTCTAGGATTCTTCCCTGTCTTGGTTCTTTCCAATGGAGAACAGATAATTACATATTAACATAGTTTTTTAATGCTTCCACCACAGTACTACTATAAGGTTTTACCAAAGTGTGAAACATAATTTAATACAAAAATTAAATCAGACTTTCAGTTCACTGTATCCTGAGGTCATTAATTAGACAATATTTACTTTACTTTTTTAAATTAGTTGTTTCGGAAAGCCAGTAACTGCCCTCCACTGTTACTTCTAGAAGCATGTTTACATTTATTTCAGACATTCTTTAGGGCCATCATAGACTAGATTCTGTCAAAGGCTAAGTAATATTATAAACTTTAATTTTAGGTTAATATCAATGGATCTTGCTTTCAGAAGGAGTTTTTAAGCATTTATACTTATACAGAAATTCTGTCTTCCTCTTTGACTAGCTTGATTTTTTTCTTCATGCTATTACGCATATTTCTTCTCAGACTGATATTTGTGTATATTTTAGACAAAACAATGCTATCTAATAGATAAAACTAATCTAGTTGGTGAAGATTTTACAGTTAGAAGATGCCAAAGTTATGTTGATGTTTTTCTGCTTTGTAGTTAGTTGATAATTACTGATTCCCCACTGTGTGTAAAATCATTGCATTCACTGAATTCTTTGTTTTATATAATGGCTTTAGTGTGGCTACTCTTTACTTCATGTGTTTATGGATTTGAAATCAACTGATCAGTTAAGCAATCTGATATAGAAATGATTAAGAAGCATTTAAAACCAAGGAACATTAAGGGAAAATATAATAAGTTACAACTAACTGTTACTAATTAACAAAGTAGCTAAAACATTGTTTTATAAAAGATGCAATTTGTGGATTATACACATTATTGAGTATATACTGCTCATTACACAGTTTAAAGATGTGTTTTAACTACATTTGAAAAGAAAAAAAACAGTCTGTAGCGATCATCTTTGTAGAAAACAAAATGAGGGTCTGGTCTATAAATTGTGTTTTGTTAGGATTTGATAGTAACCAGTTTCTTATATTTAACCCAAGATTTGGAATAAGCCTCCTAAAATGGTTATATTTTGTTTTCTGCAACTATTTGATGCTTTTGCCTAGTAAAAATAACATTGATGATATCCCCTTTGCTTTCTTTGTCTAGTATTAGATTCTAATAGATTTGACTTTTCTGCCTTCTTTTATTTTACTTTCATTGTCTTTCTACTTAACTGTCTGTGTTTTTCATCTGTTTTCTACCTCTCAGGTAGTCCAAAAGCTTCTTTCCTCTGAGGCTAGGTTCTTAGTATTACCATTGCAGACACACACTTTCCTTATTTAGTGAAATAGCTTTGTTACAACTTTGCAGGGTTCTCACCCTTCTTCTTCATGCCTTATTATTATTTTTTTTAATCTAAAATACTCCTGGGCAGCCCGGGTGGCTCAGCGGTTTAGTGCCTGCCTTTGGCCCAGGGTGTGATCCTGGAGACCTGGGATCGAGTCCCACATTGGGCTCCCTGCATGGAGCCTGCTTCTCTCTCTGCCGGTGTCTCTGCCTCTTTCTGTCTCTGTGTCTCTCATGAATAAATAAATAAAATCTTTAAAATAAATAAGTAAATAAAATAACTAAATAAATAACTCCTTAATATTCCTTGATACTTACAACTTTTTTTATTAAAGAAAAAGCATAAAAGTATAACAAATGTGAAGATCTTACTCAAAATTCAATCAGTTAACATTTTGACATATTCCCACAATATATATTTAACATACTGTCATAAATACACACACACATGTGTCTATTCATTTGTATGTATAACTTTGTAGACTGCTTTCTTTTAACTTAAAATATCAGGAGCATTTTTCTATGCCATTAAAACCTCTTTATGAACATAATTTAATGACTACTTAATATTCCATCATGTAGCTGTATGATAATTTCCTTAATGGTTCCCTAATTTTGTAAATTAGGTTGGGTCTAATTTTTACTATAAATAATAGCACTTTCATGTGGGTACATCAATTATTGTCTACATTTAAAAATATTAATTTCTTAGGACAGATTTCTAGATGTATAATTAATGGATCAAAGTATATGATTATTTCTAAGGCCATTGATACATATTGCCTACTTGATTTCCATAAATAATATAGCTATTTATGCATGCATTATTTATATTTTGAAATTCTAAGTCTTTGTTTAATGTATCTGAAACCTCAACTTGGAATTCTATTTTTACAGTTCCTGGCATGTGGTGAATACAAGCTGGGAGTAGCATTCTGCCCATTTTTGACTGTGTTTTATTCTTGGAACAAAACCAAAGAGATATGTGTGAGGGCAGCTCAGGCATGTAATGCAAGGCATAGGGTGATTCCCCCCACCCCCACCCCACATTGTGAGAAGTCATTTTCCAGTGTTTTAATGGAATTACATTCCAAAGATGATCAGTTGCAAAATGAGCTGAATTTTAGTGTATTGTATACTAATAATATGCCAAGTAGATGAATGCAGATAAAGATATAGTAACATATATGTTATTTTTTTTAAGTTCCAGATATAATGTTAATTTTAATTTATTTTTTCTGATATGTTCTATTTTTAGACTAGCCACACTGTATTCTCTGGCTATCAGCTGGGTTATTTTCTATTGGCATCATTGAATTTGGCAGTATTTAGAAATTATTTCTATTTTTTTTCATTAAATACTGATAGACTATTAGATTAATCATAGAAGATTAATCATTTTGGGTATATATTTTAATATCAAACATAGTATTTTAGGTATATTTCATACTCTACAAATTATTATTGCAGGTTTTAGCCATTATTTTATGTTCACTAAATATCCCATAGAAAATATTTTCTATTTTTTTTTTTTTAAAATGAACTTATATTATTAATGTTGGCTACTTTTATTATGTCATTTGAAAACAAAACAGTGCTACTATTTTGAATTTCGTGAACTTAGTATAGTAACAATAATAACAATAGGACTAATAATAGTAAGTTCATACGTAAGAATAAAGCAGATAATGTTGCTTTTATGATAATTATAACTAGATGATTATTTAGACTTTGGAGAAAGAATATCAGATCACCTTTTTTAGTATTATAATTACCTTTTGCTGTTGGTGTCTTTGCTTTCTTAGGACTACTTCTTTCTGTGTTTGCTTGTATAGTTAGCCAGGGGATACTGGCTTCTGCAACATACTGTTTTAATGCTTATTTCTTGGTAGTTTTTTGTTAGTGATATGAACAGCATTCCAGCACACTGGCTTGGGCTTGGATGTATAAGAGGGGACTTGTGGATGCATTGTCCAGAGGGATTATTGCTGCTTCTCTCCAGGTGGCTGGGGGTTTTCACTTCGTTCCTTCTCCTTTCAGGCTCTAAACATATCTACATCTGTGCACTGTGCATACTTTGTAGTTCCATTCTCTTCTGATTCTTTTTCCTGTCACTTTCATTCTGTTTTTCCTGTCTTCCTCTCTCATCTGCTACATGCATTTGTGCATGCATATGTACACCTCCCTATACGTGAATTTTCAAGTGTTAAGAACAAAGATTGTAGGGTCTAGATCTAATTTAGTTGCTGAAGTTTTACCTACATTTTCTCCCTGTTTTCTCTTTCATTATTTAAATTGTGGTCATCTGTACATTTAAGTGTTTTTATGGGTACAAGCTGTTCTGTCCATAACTGCTTTATGTCTCTCAATGAAGAATAAACGATGAAACTAGAACAAAATTTAGACCAGGGTTTCTGAAACTTCAATATGTAGATGAGTCATCTGGGCATCTTATTAAACATTCAGGTTCTGATTCAGTTGTTCTGGGTGGAGCCTGACATTCTTCTAACATGTGCCTTAGGTGATGCCAGTTCTGCTCTGCTCGTCTGAGGCCCTGCTGTGGGTAGTGTGGTTTTAGACTCTGGTTCCCTTCTAACTGAAAGTATCATTTATTTGGAACAGAAGTATTTGAACTTAAAGAAGTTTGTTCATACATTGGCTGTAAGAGTCTAATATCTACAAGGATGAAGGCATACTTTTTTTAAAATGAATTTTGCCATGTTTCTGCAGTTCTCTGATATATGCAATTATAAAGCCTGGTGATTTAAGTGATCTGTGAGTTTTGGATGTTCTGTGATGACCCCCTGTATAGCTTCCCTAATTTAGTTTGCTGCTTAGTGCAGACTAATGATGATGTGTCCTAGGTTTATTTTGGTGATTAACTTTCAGAGTATATCATCTCCCATTGAAAAACTTTCCTAGTGCAAATTTGGGGACTGAGGGTGAGGGGTGGGGAATTAGGAACAGGAATGGAGGTGCTAGTAAGGAGAATTGGGTTACAGCAGAGAAATGTTTTATTCTTTCTCATCCCTTTGGTTAGCACTAGGAGAATCATGAACAACTGGATTGAAATGAATTACCTGTTGAAAGTGAGAAAATCACCCAATATATACACAATTGTTGTTCCCATTATGCTTCTAAATAAGATGCGTTTCATGCCTTTTAAATACAGAGATCCATACAATTTCTTGTACAGAAATGGACAGCTTCTGGCAATAGAATGTATCAGAACCCAACAGAGTGATTAGAAGATGGGCTGATTTTAGAAAGGAAATGCTATGGCCAGCTTCTGTAGGTTAGCCCATTATTTGCAATACGTTAGTCACCATCAAAGCACCTGCATCTTTAAAATGAGTAATTGTAAAGTATCTTGCTTTATAACATTATTGAGGAAAAACGATCAAACTGTCTAATGTAGTTGGTTCCTGAGGTGGCTGAAGCCACATAGTCCATTATAAACTCAATGAAAGAAATGTGGGAAGCCTTTCCCCTGCCAATAAGCACTGTGCTTGAAAATTAATTATATTTTAATTTAGGACCAAGACAGATTTCAACTAGCATAGACTTTGCTTTCTCAAACCTTTTCAACCATTATTTTAGAGCTAGGTACAACATTTAAATTATATTTCCAATCTTATTTGTCTGTGTACTTTCAGTGAATATAGATTGCCCTTTCTTTAGGCAGCCTACGTTTAAAAAGCTTATGTTTTGCCATAATACAGTAGAATTATTTGTGGTAATGTTACAAGTCTCTAAACTGCATGAACATTATCCTGCTGTTTTATTGTTTTATAATGTAAAAGTAAATGCAAGCATTAAGAAATGTGCAGTGCTGTCAGGCTCCTTCAGGATTTAAGAAAATTGCCCCAACTATTGAAGAACTGAAAATAATCTTTCAGGTCGCAAAGAGCAGTTGTTATAATATTGCCTAACGTCTTGCTTTCTTTTTACTCTAACCATGGTGGTGATTTGAGTCAAATGCTAGAAGAAACTCAGATTTTATTTGATTTCAACAAACTGCTATTGCTTTGTAAGAATTATATGTAAAGCATCATCGTTAAAAAATAGGAATAAAATAGAGGAGAGGACTCATTAACTTTGCATAAACCTAAACCATGAATCTGTTTCTTGCAATGCTAAAAATTTTGCAGCCCAGCTTCTTGACCCAATTTATAAATTTGATAAAATAGGCATAAATAATATGTATTAATCACAAAACTGAAATTATGTTGCCCTGCAAGCTCTTCATAAAAATGAAACAGACCTACAAACAAAATCTAAAAGCCATACCTTCCAGAAAAGTTCTCATGAAGCATTTTGGATTTTTAAAATGTAAGGAAGGAGGTATTCCTTATGGTTTTAGCCTTTTTCCTATCTGTTTTAAAATATTTCCATTTAAATGCAGATTTTGATTTTCCATCTGGGACTAGGTAGAAGCCATTCTATTACACTACTAAAAGAATAATCCACTTTAACACAACATTTCTCCCTAAAGGGATGGTCTTTTCTAGTCATAAGGTATTATTTTTCTCAGAATGATATTAACATTCATGATGTAGCGATTTTATCTTGATTTGAAAGATGTTTTGTTCTGGCAGTAAAAGGGATTAGGAGAATGTCCTCTGTATCCTGTTACAAAAAAAAATAGCCTTATCTTGCTCAAGATTAGGTATTAGTAATTTTCGAAGAGTTTTGGGGTGGGTTATGATTTATATTTTAATAATATTAAAATCTTTAAGCTCAGTGAAATGGAAATTACCAGATTCATTTAATCAAATTCTTAAGACATTGGTTTGTACAAATATGTTTTTTAACAGATTTAAGTAGCATATTTGAAGATTTCTGAACGTTACTTTTTTTTTTTTTTTTTTGCTTTCATTTTTCTTTTGCCTTGTAGAGAGGCCTTTTGGGTACATAAAAAAAGTGTTAGAACGACTAGTTACTGCATTCAGTGTCATAATTGTGTTGATTTTGTCTCACCTTCTAAATTTATTAAAACTTGAAGATAAAGAGGGATTACATTAATTAAATGGAATGTCTCAGGAGAAGAAAGGCTCCATAGGCCTCTCTGCTATTTGTTGGGCAAAGTCTTGGCGTGCAGAATGTTGCTATCCAAGGCTTAAAGCACGTTGGGACCGTGTGTAGGATGCCAGCACCATGCCCCTGGGCACACTGTCACTCAGCCGGCAGATTAATTAACCAGAGGCTGCAGAGGCTCGTGCTTTCAGTCAGTCCATTCTTGGGGTTGATAATGCAAGGTTTTTAAGACCTTGAACATTCAAAAAAGTTTTTTTCTTTACAGAATCAGAGTGTGTGGTGACACTTTTTCTAGGAATCTAGGAATCTATATACAGTCGATAAGTATAGATATTTTTTCTCTTTGCATTCTTTGTGGGTGATTTTAATGCATTAAAAACTTGAAAATCCAGCCAGAGTATGACATGTATAAGCCGTAAAGAGAGAATTTTCTAGTGTGAGTGTGCATCCTTACAACTTCCTAATTAATGATTTATTGAATTATACTGAGTAGTGGGTTCTTAATTATGATTAGGACTTAGGAGGTTTCAGCAGAGTCCAGTTAAAAAATACATTTTTGTATCTGATTCTAAACTATGCTCATTCAAATTTTCATTGGATCACTTTTTATCTACATTGAAGACATTTCCATTGATACATGCATAGAAATATTTCAAGATGAATGAAGATTTTTGCACTATATTGTTTTGTTTAAGCAACAGTTTTAAAAAATAACTTTTAACATATCTTACTAGTATTACATTCATCTTTAGGAATGAATATATTACATTTTTTTCAGTTTAATTTGTTTTGTAATTATATCAAACATGAATAGCTTTTGGATAGAATATTAATAACATTATTTTCTAAGTATAGAGCAAGGTCTGTGTTGATCAGATAATGTTTTATTTGTGCCTTAAAATGAGGAAAAAAGGAGGACATAGTTAAATGCAAAAAAGGTAACTTTTCATCTTAATTTTTTTAGCAGTGTAGATACAACTCCCTCCCTCAAACCACAGCCTTTTTTCCCTGACACTGTCAATTTGTTAGTGTTCTCACCAGAATTTATTTTGTTGTAGTAAATAAAAGACAAGTCATTATTAAACAGATTTTGCTGTTAATTCAATGTATGATTACCCTTTGCCATAGGTACTTTTAAGGGCTTTTATCCAAAATAAAATTCATTAAAAATGCAATTAAAAAAATCTATTGTTAATGACTCCTTGAGTGACTGGCTCATAATTGGCTCATTACAATAAAAAAGCAACTGTTTAAAAATCCTGACAATGAGATACAGTACAGAGTGAACAATTCATTGTAAGTCCCTATGTGATTACAGGATCCTGAAGGTGAAGCAGAGAAGCGTGCAAATCTGAGACTCCAGCACAACTTTCTCTTGTACACTAGTACAGTGAGTTCAGGTCATGACCTAGCATGAGCTGTCGAAGTAGGAGCCCCTCTTATTTACAGTGTCCCACACTGAAGAGTAAACTTAGGTAATATATTCCACTTTAATGCTAGCACTCAGACTCCTCTTTGTTTCCCTTCCCCAGAAATCTTTTCAGTTGACTTAGATTACAAAGTTGTAATCAGGAAATCTTTAGTTCTGTTGAGGCTAAACTAACAAAGACAATATTGTCATACAAGCCATCATTATTACCTGCCCTTTTGTTAATGCAGGGAAGCATGTAAATAGCTCTTTTTCAAGCTCCAGAATTTTTATTTAAGAATTCCTAGAGATTTATTTGTGTTCTAGTTATTTTGGTGATTTAATATTTGTATTGAATTATTTTAAATTAATTTTAATTTGTTTTATATTTAGGCCATCAATCCTACGTAAGATAAAAATTTAAACTTGGTAATGTGGGAGGAAAAGTAAATTGTGCACAGTAAGGTTTTTCTTCACAAATCAAAGTTTTATTTCTTTCTTGTGTCTTGGACTTGGCATAACTATGGTTTTAATAATGAACTTTGCTGTGTTGAATGTCAGCTGGTCTCTGTAGAGTATAAAAATCTTAAAATTCTGACAAGTGTAAGTAGGAATGGTCAATAAATTTCTGTTCAGAGTTCCACCTATAAGGCAAAAATCTTAAGTTCCAGCAGTAGTTTATTTATTTATTTTATTTTTTTATTTTTTTCCAGCAGTAGTTTAAAGGATGTTCTTTAATGAGCCCTATATTTCCAAAATACTTTTCCTGTTTAAGGCTAGAAAAACAGTAAAAGTTTAAAAACTGATCACTCCTGCTTTTGTTTAGTCTACAGCAGCAATATTAATGTTGCCTTTGTGTTCTGATGAGTGACTTAGGTGTGATTTTTCATTATATGTATTAAAAGTTGAATTATTTTGAACTCTGAACTTAGACCAGCCTATGTGTGAACCTTAGCATATACGTAACACAGTGACTTTAGGATCAGAATCACTCAGTACCACTTATATTACTAAATGCAATAGAAAAATGTTGATATTAGAGTTTAGTATATATAAATTAGGAAAAAACTAGGGTGTCTGGATGACTCAGTTGGTTAAGCATCTGCCTTCAGCCCAGGTCATAATCCCGGGTTCTGGGATCAAGCCTTGCATTGGACTCCCTCCTCCACAGGGAGCCTGCTTCAACCTCTTTCTGCTCCTCCCCGTTGCTCCTGCTCTCTGTCTCTCTCTCCCTCTCTCTCTTTCTCTCTCTCTCAAATAAATAAAATCTTAAAATAAATTAGGAAAAAATCATCACTGAGATGCTCATCAGTTTTTAAAGAAATAAGACTTTTTTAATTAACTTCATCATAGCACAGGTAACTAAATTGCTTGGGTATTTCATTACTACCCTACTCTGTGCTACTTTGAATTCTTCTCATAACCTTATTTTGTAGTCTTTACTTTTTTTTTTTTTTTCTCTTATAGAATTAAGAGGAAATACTTGCAGAGGAAACAACCATTTAAAACATAGTGGAGGGACGCCTGGGTTGGCTCAGTGGTTGAGCATTTGCCTTCAGCTCAGGGGGTGATCCTGGGGTTCCAGGATCGAGTCCCACATCAGGCTCCTTGCATGGAGCCTGCTTCTCCCTCTGCCTGTGTCTCTGCCTCTCTCTCTGTGTGTTTCTCATGAATAAATAAATTTAAAAATCTAACCAATAAAAAAAAAACATAGTGGAGATCACGTTGCTTTCTGGTGGAATTTTTCTTTAAAGATCTACTTTATACAGCTTTTATTCTTACAAGTAAAACTTAAGAGCCGTGTGTTTCCCACACTTGAGGCTCAGCAAGACAGTTTCAGTCCACCTCACACTTATATTTAGTTGAGCATGTAAGCTAATATTGTTGTGATTTATAAATGTGATTTAATAAGCCACTTGGTAAAGGCCATGACTGTGTCATACCAGAACCAAAATATTTTATACATCAAGGAATTAGTGTAATGGGGAAAACTATTGAGACTTAAAGCTTCACTGTTTAGTTCATTGGGATATTTCATAACACTTATAATTTGATGGCTGTTCATTATCAAGTCTTGTGCCTTAGAAATAGGCCTAATATTTGACTTTTTTTGTTTTCATGTATTTTATTATTTACTTAAAGATGGCTTGTATAGATGGTAGAGTTCTTTGCTCATTGGCACTTCAAGAAAGAGTCTGTGCTTGTATTAATATTCAAACAAAAATATCCCCTGCATGTTGCTAAGTTTTTAGGCATTTCATGGGCAAATAATGATTAATTAAGATTATGATGTTTCCTATGATGTATTAATTTATCTTCCTATGTTCAGGGCACATTGATTTTGAATATTAAAGAAGAGCTATATCCATTCATCATATGTGTCCTGAGTGACTGCTCTTGTTCTGGGTACTGAATATAAATATCAATAAGAGAATGTCCCAGGTCTCGAAGAGCTTGTAGTCTAGATTATTAATGACAGTACAATCTTATATTGTGATGATAGAGTTATTACTTTTTTAAAAACATGTTTTAGGAGCATAGAGGTAGGAGGGAGAGACTAGCTTTTACCTGGGGAAGGGGCAAATGGGCAGTTGGGATAATACAGATGAGTAATGACTCATGAAGAAGAGAAGATTAAAAATGATTTTCCAAACTGAGAGAACATTATGTATGGATCATGGGATGTGGCAAAGTATGAAACTCATACTTCTCAAAGTTTGGTGACTAGAGGATATGTATAAGTAATGGCAGGAGTAGGAGTCAGTAGGTAATTTGGGAACAGGTTATGAAGAAACTTGTGTGCCTTACTGAAGAATCTATAGACCCCATTCTGTAGCTAATGAGGAGTCATTGAGGTTTTTTAAGTTAAGGAGCAAAGGGATAGAGTTGTATTTTATAGTAGTGTAAGAGGAAGCATAGGGAAAGGAGAGATGGAGGCTGGGTCTTTCAGATATATTGAGATTAAGGTTCTCAAAATAGGAAGTAGAAAAAATAAATAGGGAGAATTCAAGACTAGATAAATTGATGGTAGTGATCATCAGCATATAATTAATAATCAAAATCATGTGGGTAAATATGGGGATGAGGTGTTGCATAGTAGAGGAAGGAATGTGGGCTCAGATACCTGGTTTTCCAGCTGCCACCTTCTAGCTATGTGACTTTGGGCAAATTACTTTTCCTCGCTGTGCCTCAGTTTCTTTTCATAAAATGAGGATAAAAATTGTCTACCATATGGGACACCTGGCTGGCTCAGTTGGTAAGCATGGGACTCTTGATCTCAGGATGGTGAGTTTGAGCCGCATGGTGGATGTAGAGATTACTTAAATAACTTAAAAAAAAAATGCCTGCATTACAGAGCTGCCATGAGGTTTGAATGAGTTAATATAGTGTTACTAATTATTGTTATGTGCTCTAATTTAGGTTTGAGAATAGGTATTTTGTCCCCCCACCCCCAAAGGGAGGAAAATGGCTGATCAATAGAAGGAAAGAGTATTGTAAGATGAGGGAGAATGGGATGTGTTTCTCAATAAGAAAAAGCAGCCAATAGTGAAGTTACTGAAGGTACAAATGATCGAGTAAGATC